>NC_079168.1:16839089-17139089 GCF_947568905.1 Ostrea edulis
ATTTGAAAATATTTTCTTGCTTTGATTTTGTTCTACTGGAGACATATCTGTCAGTCAAATTTCTCGTATGAGAGATGTGATATTTTACTACGTCGTTGAAACCACTGAAAATATAGTTCCCTATAATTCATGTTCCTCAGACCCCATTTCAGCTTAAAGTGTTATCAATGTAATCCAGGAAGAGTCATGCACAGGCTTCATGACTCACCTGTGTCATATATATGTACACACGGCACATGTCGTCTGAATGATTACAAGAATCCATCCTTAATATTTGCATTTCCAATTTACCTGTGATATCTTTACAGATTGCAATGATATGCATTTCTCCAATGAACGCATTGAAATAAAATTCATTTTTGAAAAGAATGCGCTACGAACTGCGCTTCATGACGTAAGACAGCATAAAGCATCGCAGTTCATGCCCTCGTGTATTTTCAAAAAATTGAATTTACAGTATTTCTAAAATTACATTTCGTTTTTCGAACTATTCACCAAACCTATGAAAAATGTACGAATGGCGACTGCAGTGAAAGCATAATGTTTTCAAAGCCTGTGCTTAGTCGCTTGTTGTCACTAGATTCTGTTATAAAACGCGTAATTAATTCTTCGAAATTAATAAAAGAACATTTATAAACTCAGACAGAATCCAGTTTTAGTACGATGGGGGTTTATAAATTCATTCCACGGAACGGATTACGTCATACAGTAAGCGATTATTGAACAACCAACATTACGTCTGGACATTCTAATGTAAGCTATTATTAAATCTGTTAGTATTAGGCAAGAAAACAATCGTTTCATTTATATGCATATGTATAAATAGACCAGAGCATCCTCCACTTCGGGCAACAAAGCTGTTACTAGTGCCTCGAGAAAAAATATGCTGGTCTATCAACACAAATATACATACAAAACAATTATACCACTGTATTCAAAACAAAAAGCAGCAAGAATAAAACAAATTAAGCAGTCAGCCCGATACACTGATCAGATTAAATGTTCTGGGTATATTTTAACGAATACAGCGGTTGTGTATAAGCTGTTCTGGGGTGATAGCTTCCGGTATGGCGCAATCAATCCCATTCCGATTACGTAACCTGTTCAATAGAACTCTGGTGTTCAATGGAACAAATCAGTATATTCAAAACTGAATGAATAGTCAGAAATAGAGAACATTTAAAAACAAACCCACAAAAAATCAGGTAATGTTTGTTTTAGCATTCTTCGTGTACTGTCCATGGAATTACGTACTTCCGACCGAGGCTGAATTGACATGTACACATGTACTGCTGTTGCAAGGACATATACAGTGTCTTTAATAATGACATAAACAGTGCCTTTAATAATGACTTATACAGTGCCTTTAATAATGACTTATACAGTGCCTTTAATAAGGACATATACAGTGCCTTTAATAAGGACATATACAGTGCCTTTAATAAGGACATATACAGTGCCTTTAATAAGAACATATACAGTGCCTTTAATAATGACTTATACAGTGCCTTTAATAAGGACATATACAGTGCCTTTAATAAGGACATATACAGTGCCTTTAATAAGGACTTATACAGTGCCTTTAATAAGGACATATACAGTGCCTTTAATAAGGACTTATACAGTGCCTTTAATAAGGACATACACAGTGCCTTTGATAAGGACATAAACAGTGCCTTTAATAAGGACATATACAGTGCCTTTAATAAGAACATATACAGTGCCTTTAATAATGACTTATACAGTGACTTTAATAAGGACATATACAGTGCCTTTAATAATGACATAAACAGTGCCTTTGATAAGGACATAAACAGTGCCTTTGATAATGACACAAACAGTGCCTTTAATAAGGACATATACAGTGCCTTTAATAAGGACATATACAGTGTCTTTGATAATGACATATACAGTGCCTTTAATAATGACATATATAGTGCCTTTAATAATGACATATACAGTGACTTTAATAAGGACATATACAGTGCCTGCAATAAGGACATATACAGTGCTTTTAATAATGACATATGCAGTGCCTTTAATAAGGACATATATAGTGCCTTTAATAATGACATAAACAGTGCCTTTGATAAGGACATAAACAGTATCTTTGATAATGACATAAACAGTGCCTTTAATAAGGACATATACAGTGACTTTAATAAGGACATATACAGTGCCTTTAATAATGACACACACAGTTCCTTTAATAATGACATAAACAGTGCCCATAATAAGGACATATACAGTGCCTTTAATAAGGACATATACAGTGCCTTTAGTAATGACATATACAGTGACTTTAATAATGACATATACAGTGCCTTTAATAAGGACATATACAATGCCTTTAATAATGACATATACAGTGCCTTTAATAAGAACATATACAGTGCCTTTAATAAGGACATATACAATGCCTTTAATAAGGACATAAACAGTGCCTTTAATAAGAACATATACAGTGCCTTTAATAAGGACATAAACGGTGCCTTTGATAAGGACATAAACAGTGCCTTTAATAAGGACATATACAGTGCCTTTAATAATGACATATACAGTGCCTTTAATAAGAACATATACAGTGCCTTTAATAAGGACATAAACAGTGCCTTTAATAATGACATATACAGTGACTTTAATAAGGACATATACAGTGCCTTTAATAATGACACATACAGTGCCTTTAATAAGAACATATACAGTGCCTTTAATAAGGACATAAACAGTGCCTTTAATAAGGACATATACAGTGCCTTTAATAAGGACATATACAGTGCCTTTAATAAGGACATATACAGTGCCTTTAATAATGACTTATACAGTGCCTTTAATAAGGACATATACAGTGCCTTTAATAAGGACTTATACAGTGCATTTAATAAAGACATATACAGTGCCTTTAATAATTACTTATACAGTGCCTTTAATAATGACATATACAGTGCCTTTAATAATGAGATATACAGTGCCTTTAATAAGGACATATGCAGTGACTTTAATAAGGACATATACAGTGCCTTTAATAAGGACATATACAGTGCCTTTAATAATGACTTTTCATGTTGAATGTTGAATAATCATTATTTCACATTACAATACATTTTGTCCTTTGAAATTGTACAAAACTAAAAGCGATTGAAATTATTTTGAATCAAATTATCAGGGGATCTACATTCGATTCCTTCACATGTACTACCTGCAAACAAAGTGTGAAATTGAGGCATTGTTTTCATTTAATATTTAAATTTACAATGAAAATACGCAAACAACTGCAACAAATTCAAATATGATTGAACAAAAATGCCATTGACAGGTATCGAATTCCACGGAAATGTCTGCACAGTCGGTCTAGATTTTCATTTACTTCAAATATTCAATTTCACGTGGGCAATTAAGTTACATTTCTAGGTGGCATCAGTAAAGTTTTCATAGTCAATTTCTGAATTGAATTTTCAATAACATAGGATAGATTTTCCTAGAAAGCCTTTTAAAAGAATGACATGCTACTCAATATATTACCATGTGAAAAAAGTTGAATATAATCAAATACATTGTACTTAACCGCGGTTTAATTAAAACATTAATTAATTCAACATAACCTCTCCCAGAACTGTTATGTCTGAATATAATTGAATAACGTTATCTTAATATCATAAATTATGTGAAACCCCCTGGTTGCCTCGTATTGAAATTCGTGACATGCAGGCTGCTTAATACTGCTAGCAAATTCCGTAACGCTACGAATATAGATTTTAATGAATCATTTGCGTACGGTAGGTGGTACTAACGAAATCTCTCCACTGTGTAGAACTCGACCCATGTCGGAAAAAAACCATCTGAATTATTGATAAGACATATGTTTTAAAATTGGCAAATGAATTCCCAATGATATAAAACCAATTAGTTTTCAGTAGTATATTGGGTGTATAAATATCAAGCAGGTAGGCCGTGGTATAAAAAATGTTGATATGGAGGAGTGTTTTAGCATAAACCTCATATATATATATATATATATATATATATATATATATATATATATATATAATGTCGCCTGAATATAGTATCAAAATTATAACATCATATATGACTCTCTATCTATGAGTAAAAAAGAAAGACGAAAGAAAAATGGATGACTAGTTTTTGATCATTTCTGCAATAATAAAGTCTACGAAAGCTGGATGGAGAGTGAAAAAAAAAAGAACGAATTAATTCTTTTCTTATAACGAATTAATGTCTCGTCATAACGAGATATTATCTGGTAGATAACAAGTTAGTATTTCGTAATAATGAGTTAATTATCTCGTTATAATGAGTTAATTATCTCGTTTTAATGAGTTAATTATCTCGTTATAATAAGTTAATTATCTCGTTTTAATGAGTTAATTATCTCGTTATAACAAAGATGTCTAGAAAGTAAAAAAGCAGTGAAATGAATGACAATTTAACAGATCATAAAGTCAGGGATGGGTATTTCGTAGCTAAGGCTTCATACGAGAGAATTGTGCTACTAGATAACCGGAAATGTGTGGACGTTCAACTGAAGAAATGAATAAATAAATTATAGAGTAAACCATGATTTACTACAGCGTGGGTTTGGAAAGAATTCGAACATGTTTGCAATCAATTTTCAATTGTGTGACGAATATGTGTCAACAAAATGAGAAGGCATCGAAAGATCAGTTTATTGGAATTTTGAATGGCACTTTAAATCCAAACATAATGTTGTTCACACAGAAAAAAACCCCAACAATATAATTATTTCTATTAACAAAGGAGCATCTTTGTTTCTGTAATGGAGCATTGAACATAACGAACAGTGATCAATCTCATAAATGCTTATAAAGAAAACAAAATGGAGAGTAGAACAAACACAGAGCCATGGAAATGCCAGAAGTTGGATCAGGTGCCCAGGAGGAGTAAGCGCCCCCTATTGACCGGCTACATCCACCATGAGCCCTACATCTTGATCAGGGTCCTTATTCACGAAATATCTTACGATTAAGCTGAAAACATAATTCTGTCTGATAATCAAATACCGATCATAAGGTTATAATTATGTATTCAAGTTATGTTATGCAAATAACGATCTAAAAACTGGTATGAAACACGTCAGATAGTATTTGAACTAATGAAACGCTGTATATATAAATAACATCGTTATAATGACCATATGATAAGCGAAATGCTGACATTAAACGAGAATATTGAAACCCCTGTAACATCAACTTGACTGTCAGTAGCCTGCCTCGATTTAAAGTGATCATACGTAGATCATGGTTTCGTTTTATCGAATCAGTTGAGAAACATAAACAACATATGCAGGTGATAATGAAATATAGCTGCAGAACTGTAGCTCTCTGAACAAATATTGGGACGGAACAGAGAGCTACAGATTTACCCCTTATAAAAACCTTCGATTTACAGCACACAAAAAGCTGCGCACGGTTGAGGCCTGGTATCGTTGTATTCTTGTGTTGCTGTCTCATAAATTCAATATAAAAAAATCTTAACATATTTTCCTATTATACTTGTGTCCAAACATACCTTCAAATATTAATTAAAGCCTTTAGTTTACCGTTGACGACAATGTTTAGTAAAATATTCAAATATGAAGCAGATGTAAAAGAATCTGTGATGTCTTTTATTTCCAAGTTTACAGGGACATTTGGAATCGACATGAGTAGAACGCCATCGATATATCTAAATGTCGAGTTGAAGGACACTAGAAGAGAGCTTTCACATATGGATGTTTTAAAATGAATTCCACTTCATAAGAAAACAATAACTGGTCAGTTAATAAAGCAGCACAATGTGTGCCCATGAGAATTCTAACAGACTGTTGGAAGACGGTTATGTAGATTTTGCCAATGAAGAACTTCAGCGTCTTTCTAATATCAAATGTAGAGTCAATGTACGTAGAATCAGATTTTTAAAAAAAAAAGATATGACGATGAATATGTACGAGTTCCATTTTAATTGAAGAAAATTAATCAGATTGATATTTTACGTCTTTTTTCCTTTTCCCGATGGTTTTCTTCCAGATCCACATTGAATGTGAATTTAGTGTAGAAGCTTTTGATGAGTTCATAAGCCGATTAGATCTTAAATAGGTTTACTATCAAAGATGTCAATCTAAGGACTTTCTCAAAGCCGATAAAATTAATATGGATTTTAGTTTTCTATTTCAATGAATGCAATTGATATTCACATTCCGACATGATTTAATTATCAAAAAACTTAAAAAATATGATGGTTTATTTGACAGTAATTCACAGTGACATTTCAATGATATTCTAAACTTTTTAAAAATGTTGATGTTAAAACGGCAAAGTGACGGATGTTTGAAATTTTTGATTGACAAGCACGGGAAATGGATAAAAAGAAAGAAAGGGATATTACAATAACACTTTAAAAATTTCAGCACAATGGAATAAAATATTAACAATTAATGCTAAAATATAGGCAATTCTAGGTCGGAACCCTTCTATCTCATCACAAACCTTCTATTGATATATTGCCGTTTTACGTCCCGTTGAGAATTTTTTACTCATATTTAGAAGTCATCAGCAGTAGAAGTACCACAAAGGACCTCCCCACTTTAGCTGTAGCTTGTGGTCCCTTTTTATAATCCCTCTTTTCAACGAGAAACTGATTTATCTATTATACTTCTTGGTGAATATTAAACACTTATGAATCTCCAGTGTGTGTACAGTCATTTTCCCCTGGAATATTTTAATATAAGGGTAGAAAACTAAGTTTCAAATGGTCACCCTTAGCCTGAAGACTACAGAATCACTACCCTAGATCGATACAGGTAAATGAGGTAGAAAGAAATCGTGTAGTTTTTGTTGATTTTTATTGTATTTATTTTTATGAATTTCATCACCAGCACATGCCTTTTGTATGGCATGTCAAACGTTGCAATATTTGATCTTTTCCATTTGTATTGTATAATTTTCCATTTGTATTCTATATTTTCCATTTGCATTGTATAATTTTTCATTTGCATTGTATAATTTTTCATTTGCATTGTATAATTTTCATTTGTATTGTATAATTTTCCATTTGTATTCCATATTTTCCATTTGTATTATATATTTTTTTCGTTTGCATTGTATAATTTCCATTTGCATTGCAAAATCTTTCATTTGTATTGCATCCGAGGGATTGTTTATTTTGATTTGTTACGAAGGATTTCATTAGTTTAGGTGCCACTTATATTTAGCCGTGACGTACCACAAATAGACTTACTATACTACATGTACGCGTACAGTGGCGTAGTGCAGTGGGTTTTTTTTTTAACGTGTCAACGCCTGTCGCAACACGGGATGTCTGCTTTTAAGGTCACATTATCCGAAAGATCTGTGATTCTCACTTTTAGATAGCAATGCGTATGGGAAAGTATTAACTGGTTTGATGCAGCCATGACACGAGTAGAACTCGAACATGCGACCTCACGGTTACGAACCAAAGGATATATCACTGAACTACCGCGATCGGAATAGTTGAACATACATGTAGCTAGCAATGTGGAATCTTGCGCCGGGAGACCCCCCCCCCCCTTTCCTTCACAAATATGATATTTTATATACACTCTGTATAGATGTCAAAAAAGCATGCATGTGCGTTTTATTTTGTCAAAACGCACTTGTTCCTGGGGACTTACAGGGGCGGATCCAGGAATTGCGGTTACGGGGGCGCCACTTTATGAGGCAGGGGGTGTGGGGGCGCCTTGAGGCGGCCCCCAGTGGGTCCAAGGGGCGAAGCCCCCGAAAGCTCCTGGATTTTACAGATTTTATAGGGCTTGAAATATGTCATTTTTGATAAAGTAAAATTAGTAAAATGACGCATATTTTAAGGGTTTCTGGAAAAATTAAGTTCTCTCAATAAAGTAATTCAAGAAATCAAAAGATTTTGTCATTTATTTCTCCGGGAATGGAAGAAATTATTGCTTCTTTTATCTTTTAATACATTTTTCTAAACAAGATACCAAGATTTACCTTAAATTTAAAAAGGGGGGGGGGGCAGTCCCCAGACATCCAGCAGTTTACTGCATCCTTTCGTTCAGAATTATCTAGATCAGCCAGTGGATAAATAGGAGACTAGTTTGAATATGCTGATCACATTAGACGCATAAAAGCGTTCAATTAATTGGATGGGGGGGGGGGGGGGGGTACGCCATTACACTTAGCAAATACGGTACATTCCTGCGGGAAAGGCTATAAGCCCGTGAACTGATCCGACCGGAAACTCTGTGCACTCAAACACACACAAATTGCATACGTCATACCTTCTACTTTCGTTTTCCTATATATGATGCTGTACTCTGTTCACGGGCCTGATTCTAACACGAATTAAAATGTGATCCAGTTTCCGGGCCTGACTTTAATACTAATTAGGATAAGATTCAGTTCACGGGCCTCTAATTAGGATATGATCCAGTTCACGGGCCTGACTCTAACACTAATTAGGATGTGATTGAGTTCACGGGATTGCTTCTAACACTAATTAGGATGTGATTCAGTTCACAGGCCTGACTCTAACACCAATTAAGATGTGATTCAGTTCACGGGCCTCTAATTAGGATGTGATCCAGTTCACGGGCCTGACTCTAACACTAATTAGGATGTGATTGAGTTCACGGGCCTGATTCTAACACTAATTAGCATGTGATTGAGTACACGGGCCTGATTCTAACACTAATTAGGATGTGATCCAGTTCACGGACCCGATTCTAACACTAATTAGGATGTGATTGAGTACATGGGCCTGATTCTAACACTAATTAGGATATGATCCAGTTCACAGACCTGATTCTAACACTAATTAAGATGTGATTCAGTTCACTGGCCTCTAATTAGGATATGACCCAGTTCACGGGCCTGACTCTAACACTAATTAGGATGTGACCCAGTTCACGGACCCAATTCTAACACTAATTAGGATGTGATTGAGTACACAGGCCTGATTCTAACACTAATTAGGATATGATCCAGTTCACGGACCTGATTCTAACACTAATTAAGATGTGATTCAGTTCACTGGCCTCTAATTAGGATGTGATCCAGTTCACGGGCCTAATTCTAACACTAATTAGGATGTGATTGAGTTCACGGGTCTGATTCTAACACTAATTAGGATGTGATTCAGTGCACTGGCCTCTAATTAGGATATGACCCAGTTCACGGGCCTGACTCTAACACTAATTAGGATGTGATTGAGTTCACGGGCCTCATTCTAACATTAATTAGAATATGATCCAGTTCACGGGCCTGACTCTAACACTGATTAAGATGTGATTCAGTTCACGGGCCTCTAATTAGGATATGATCCAGTTCATGGGCCTGACTCTAACACTAATTGGGATGTGATTGAGTTCACGGGCCTGATTCTAACACTAATTAGGATGTGATTCAGTTCACGGGCCTGATTCTAACACTAATTAGGATATGATCCAGTTCACGGACCTGATTCTAACACTGATTAAGATGTGATTCAGTTCACGGGCCTCTAATTAGAATATGATCCAGTTCACGGGCCTGACTCTAACACTAATTAGGATGTGATTGAGTTCACGGGCCTGATTCTAACACTAATTAGGATATGATCCAGTTCACGGGCCTAATTCTAACACTGATTAAGATGTGATTCAGTTCACGGGCCTCTAATTAGGATATGATCCAGTTCATGGGCCTGACTCTAACACTAATTGGGATGTGATTGAGTTCACGGGCCTGATTCTAACACTAATTAGCATGTGATTGAGTACACGGGCCTGATTCTAACGCTAATTAGGATATGATCCAGTTCACGGGCCTAATTCTAACACTATAATTATGATATGATCCAGTTCACGGGCCTAATTCTAACACTAATTAAGATGTGATTCAGTTCACGGGCCTCTAATTAGGATATGATTGAGTTCACGGGCCTGACTCTAACACTAATTAGGATGTGATTGAGTTCACGGGCCTGATTCTAACACTAATTAGGATATGATCCAGTTCACGGACCTAATTCTAACACTGATTAAGATGTGATTCAGTTCACGGGCCTCTAATTAGGATATGATCCAGTTAACGGGCCTGACTCTAACACTAATTAGGATGTGATTGAGTTCACGGGCCTGATTCTAACACTAATTAGGATATGATCCAGTTCACGGGCCTAATTCTAACACTGATTAAGATGTGATTCAGTTCACGGGCCTCTAATTAGGATCTGATCCAGTTCACGGACCCGACTCTAACACTAATTAGGATGTGATTGAGTTCACGGGCCTGATTCTAACACTAATTAGGATGTGATTCAGTTCACGGTCCTGATTCTAACACTAATTAGGATATGATCCAGTTCACGGGCCTTATTCTAACACTAATTAGGATATGATCATGTTCACGGACCTCATTCTACCACTAATTAAGATGTGATTCAGTTAACAGGTCTCTAATTAGGATATGATCCAGTTCACGGACCTGACTCTAACACTAATTAAGATGTGATTGAGTTCACGGGCCTGATTCTAACACTAATTAGGATATGATCCAGTTCACGGGCCTAATTCTAACACTGATTAAGATGTGATTCAGTTCACGAGCGTCTAATTAGGATATGATCCAGTTCACGGGCCTGACTTTAACACTAATTAGGATGTGATTGAGTTCACGGGCCTGATTCTAACACTAATTAGGATATGATCCAGTTCACGGGCCTGATTCTAATGCTAATTAGGATATGATCCAGTTCACGGGCCTGATTCTAACACTAATTAGGATATGATCCAACTCACGGGCCTGATTCTAACACTAAATAAAATGTGATTGAGTTCCCGGGCCTAACTCTAACGCTAATTAGGATATGATCCAGTTAACGGGCCTGATTCTAACACTAATTAGGATATGATTCAGTTCATGGGCCTGATTCTAACACTAATCAAAAATGTGATTGAGTTCACGGGCCTGACTGTAATACTAATTAGGATATGATCCAGTTCACAGGCATCTAATCCAATCCTTGTAAACCCTAACCCAGTCCTTGTAGAGCATAGCTTAGTCCCTGTAGAGCATAACCTAGTCCCTGTAGAGCATAACCTAGTCCCTGTAAAGTATAACCTAGTCCCTGTAGAGTATAACCCAGTCCCTGTAGAGTATAACCTATTCCCTGTAGAGTATAACCCAGTCCCTGTAGAGTATAACCTATTCCCTGTAGAGTATAACCTAGTCCCTGTAGAGCATAACCTAGTCCCTGTAGAGCATAACCTAGTCCCTGTAGAGTATAACCTAGTCCCTGTAGAGTATAACCTAGTCCCTGTAGAGCATAACCTAGTCCCTGTAGAGTATAACCCAGTCCCTGTAGAGCATAACCTAGTCCCTGTAGAGTATGACCTAGTCCCTGTAGAGCATAACCTAGTCCCTGTAGAGCATAACCTAGTCCCTGTAGAGCATAACCTAGTCCCTGTAGAGTATAACCCAGTCCCTGTAGAGCATAACCTAGTCCCTGTAGAGCATAACCTAGTCCCTGTAGAGCATAACCTAGTCCCTGTAGAGTATAACCCAGTCCCTGTAGAGTCTAACCTAGTTCCTGTAGAGCCTTACACTGTCTTAGCCTATAAAATGCAACTTTGTCTCTGTACAACAGTATCGTATTTCACTGATAATAAATTTTCCATACATGTTTATTATTAGTTTAATCATCAGGCACAATTGAATAGTCTCGTGGGGATTCGGGTTAGAATAGATCCTCAGTACCCCCTTGCTTGTCGTAAGAGGCGATTAAATGGGGCGGTCCTTCGGATGAGACCGGAAAAACAGAGGTCCTGTGTCACAGCAGGTGTGGGACAATAAAGATTCCTCCCTGCTCAATGGCTATAAGCGCAGAGCATAGGCCTAAATTTTACAGCCCTTCACCGCCAGTGGTGACGTCTCAATGTGAGTGAAATATTCTCGAGAGGGACGTTTAACAATATTCATTCAATCAATCATGCACAATTGAATAAATACCCAGTCTCTCTGTGTTATAGACTTTTCCAGTCATCTTGAGCTAAATCAACATTTTTGTGCCAGACCCATTTTTGTGTGCATCATAACTCAGTATCTCTATAAATAGCTGAATCTGCAACTACTACATGTAAGAGCTTGACGTATTTGACAGACATTTTTTTCCACAATTTCCTCTGGTACTTAGTCTTGATTTTAATTAAGAAGAAAAAGTTGAACAGATAACAGTTTTATTATCAACACCTTAGACATACAATGATTAAATTATCACATTGTTGTAACCTTTGACATTGAAATATATTCCAGATACATGTACTTATGAAAGAGCTGGCTCGCATTCTACCTCATGCTCCAAGATTGCGTAGCAATAGTAACACATGATGGTCATATTAGACAGATTGATAATGATGGGTAATCAGATCAAACATCCTTAATATAAATCAAATTTACATAATCTGTTAAGAATTGATTATATATTACTGGGTAATTAAGGGGTCTTTCATGAAAAGAAATGAAACATCTTTAAGTTTTCATAAAACATATGAAACAACAATTTTATCTTTCTTTCAGTGATTAATTGGTAAACGCATTAAACGTTTCAATGTTCCATGGGAAATACAACATAACTATTTATTCTATATGTTGAACAAGAGGCCCATGGGCCACATCGCTCACCTGAGCCACCTTGGCTCATATTGAAAGAGTTTTCCTGAATAATTGTATGTAAAACTTTGATTCTCTATTGTGGCCCCATACAACCCCAGGAGGCCATGATTTCAATAAACTTGAATCTGTACTATGTCAGGAAGCTTTCATGTACATTTCAGCTCTTCTGGCCCAATGGTTCTTGATAAAAAAAATCAAATGACCCACCCTATTTTTGTGGTCATCTCCCCTTTGAAGAGGGCATGACCCTTCATTTGAACAAACTCGAAAGCCCTTTACCCAAGGATACTTTTGGCTAAGTTTGGTTATTATTGGCCCAGTGCTTCTGGAGAAAATATAAAATGTTTAATCACGGACAGACAATGAACAACAGGCGATCAGAAAAGCTCACTTGAGCTTTCAGCTCAGGTGAGCTAAAAAGTATTTACGTATGGAATAATTTTCTTCATATGTGTCTTTTTTCATCCAATGCTATTTCTCCCCACTTTTAAATTAACGTTCAGATTTAAAATACATCAGAGTTTCCTGTAAATATGCATATCGATATGTGATATATGTCCTTATCAACTACAGAGTTTCATAATACTGCCTTGCATGTGAGTTAAAACAGTATACCCTTTACAAGTCGTTGCCTGCAGTATATAATAACCTCTCTATGATAAGAATGAGTTGAATTAAACAATGCTATAATTCTAATATACAAATGATCCATGTGTACATGTAAACTCTCCAAAGAAAACAATTTAAACAATGTTAATGTTGCTGAAGAAAATTTACCACAAAGCAAAAGAAATGCAAAAGTTTGGCATCGGATCAAGTGCCTTTGACCTTGTTGACAATATACAATTACAAACAAAAGAAATAATAATAATTTATTCGTTTTGTGAGTGCAAACTCAGTGGAGGTCAGTGGAGGTGCATCTTCTGTTGGCCTCCTCATATGCCATTCCTGTTTTGGAACAAATGAGAACAACGGCCTCTTTTAACATCACAAGGGGCAGGTAGTGAGCTGCCATTCTGGAGAGCAAACAAAATTCTATGAAAATTTAAACTTTAAATATTGTGCAATCATAATAAACTATACTGTCTTTAAAAAATTTAAAGGTTGAAAAAGCATAACATACATAAATATACTATATTAAATTAGTTTTTATTGTTTCAAGGATGATATGTTTAAGTTCTAGATATGAATTACTGGTAAGCAGCCTTACAGTGGATAATTTAGAAATTTTTTTACTGAGGTCTTCATTTTGCAAGCCTTGCAGTGTTCTGTATTTGGTAAAATCTGAAATAGATATTGAAAAAATATTATATTTAAAACATGATAAAATCATGAACTCTTTGGGAATAATTTATGATTCAATTGCAACTACATGTAGGATCGTCTATGAAATAGACATGGATGCCCTTTCTTGCAGAGTGGTGAGAAATCAACACACAGAACAATAGATGGAAGGAAGGACATAATTTAGATAATTATAACAAACATTATACAACCTAGCCATATACATGCTTGGATATGAAAAGTATCAATATTAAATGGGAGTATCTCTACCCATGACGAGCCTTGCTGCACATCATTATGTCCCTGAGTATATTTAGAACGTGTCCCAGTTCCTAAAAATAAAAGAGTCGGATTAGAAAGCTTTAATATGTTATGTGATGCACTACTTGTGTAAAAATTGAGCAAACATGTTCATTCAACTTCATAAAGATGTGTATTTTGGATCCATACCCAAAATATATATTGACTAATTCCTATCATATCAAAGTAATCAAATTGTGAGCTGCTGATTCTTTAGAAAATTACTTTCTTACCAATATATCAATATACTTTCCCCAAAGCAGTAAAGTTTAATATATTTATTGAACGGATTTTTAGCTCACCTGAGCTGAAAGCTCAAGTGAGCTTTTCTGATCACACGTATTCCGGCGTCCGTCCGTCCGTCCGTCTGTCCGTCCGTCTGTAAACTTTTCACATTTTCAACTTCTTCTCAACAACCACTGGGCCAATTTCAACCAAAGTTGGCACAAAGCATCCTTAGGTAAAGCGAATTCTAAATTGTTAAAATAAAGGGCCAGGCCACCTTCCAAGGGGAGATAATCAAGAAAAGGTAAAAATAGGGTAGGGTCATTAAAAAATCTTCTTCTCAAGAACCACTGGGCCAGAAAAGATGAAATTTATAGATAAGCTTTATTAGGTAGTGCAGATTCTAAATTGTTAAAATCATGGCCCCCGGGGGTCGGATGGGGCCACAATAGGGGATCAAAGTTTTACATACAAATATATAGGGAAAATCTTTAAAAATCTATCTTCTTCTCAAGAACCACTGAGCCAGAAAAGCTAAGATTTATATGAAAGCTTCCTGATATAGTGTAAATTCAAAATTGTTAAAATCATGGCCCCCGGGGGTCGGATAGGGCCACAATAGGGGGTCAACGTTTTACATACAAATATATAGGGAAAATCTTTAAAAATCTTCTTCTCAAGAACCACTGAGCCAGAAGAGCTGAGATTTATATGAAAGTTTCCTGATATAGTGTAAATTCAAAATTGTTAAAATCATGGCCCCCGGGGGTCGAATAGGGCCACAATAGGGGGTCAATGTTTTACATACAAATATATAGGAAAAATCTTTAAAAATCTTCTTCCCAAGAACCACTGAGCCAGAAAAGCTGAGATTTATATGAAAGCTTCCTGATATAGTACAGATTCTAAATTGTTAAAATCATGGCCCCCGGGGATCGGATAGGGCCACAATAGGGGGTCAAAGTTTTTTGCTTTTTTTTTTTTTTTTTCTCTCGGTTTTTTGTTGTTGTTGTTGTTTTTGATATAGTGCAGATTCAAGTTTGTTAAAATCATGGACCCCGGGGATTGGATGGGGCCTCAAGGGGGGCATCAAAGTTTTGCATACAAATTTATAGGAACAATCTTTAAAAATCTTCTTCCCAGAACCACTAAGGCAGAAAAGCTGAGATTTATATGAAAGCTTTCTGATATAGTGCAAATTCAGGTTTGTTAAAAGCATGCCCCCCGGGGGTAGAATGGGGCCACAATAGGGGATCAAAGTTTTACATACAAATATATAGGGAAAATCTTTAAAAATCTTCTTCTCAAGAACCATTGGATCAAAGAAGTTCACATTTACATGAAAGCTTTCTGACATAGTGTAGATTCAAGTTTGCAAAAACCATGGCCTCCAGGGGTAGGTTTGGGGCCATAATAGGGACTACGGTTTTACATGCAAATAGATATGGAAAATCTTCTGATGTGGACCAAGGTGACACAGGTGAGCGATGTGGCCCATGGGCCTCTTGTTTTATAAACTGGTGGTGTCTTTCATGGTCTTCTTCCTCACTGGAAAAATACTGTTGTCTTGTTAATACATGGTTTTGAAGTGGACATTGTTTTCAGAAGTAAGGATGTAGATGTAAATCATGTTTTCCCCACAACCCCTGGCCAATGGATTTGAATAATTAGGAGCTAGGATGAACTAAAAATTGTCTACCACATCCACATACAAACAAGAGGCCCAAGGACCACATCGCTCACCTGAGTCACTTTGGCTCATACATACATGTATGTATTTAAAGATTTTTCCTATATATTTGTATGCAAAACTTTGATCCCCCATGCGACCCCATCCTACCCCTGGGAGCCATAATTTTCACAAACTGAAATCTGAAATATGTCAGGAAGCTTTCATGTCAATATCAGCTTTTCTGGCTCAGTGGTTCTTGAGAAAAAGATTTTTAAACATTTTCCTTATATATTTGTATGTAAAAACTTTGATCCCCTATTGTGGCCCCATCCAACCCCCAGGGGCCATGATTTTAATAAACGTGAATTTGTACTATGCCAGTAAGCTGTCATGTAAATTTCAGCTTTTCTGGCCGAGTGGCTCTTGACTAGAAGATTTTTTAATGACCCCACCCTATTTTTGCATTTTTGTGATTATCTCCCCTTTGAAAGGGACATGACCCTTCTTTTGAACAAACTTGAAAGCCCTTCACTCAAGGATGCTTTGTGGGAAGTTTGGTTGAAATTGGTCCAGCGGTTCTTGAGAAGAAGTCGAAAATGTAAAACGTTTATGACGCCCGACGACGACAGACAACGGGCAAATTTTGATCAGAAAAGCTCACTTGAGCCTTTGGCTCAGGTGAGCTAAAAATATAAATGCTCACCATTTACGAATATCACAGTTTATCATTCCTGTCGGTGCATGGAGTAAACTGCCAATCTGTAAGATATTTAATTATCAAATACTTTTATGCTATTCTCTAAACTGAGCACACTAAAAACTGTAATTCATATAATACAACACAAGAGATGTTTCTAAAACACATATGCCCCCCAAGTTGCAAAATTGAAAGGGTTATACCCGTGCCTCATTTAATTGATAGTAGTTACACCAATTCAAAATATTGAGCAGACAATACCTTCCTATGTCAAGAGTGGACTGACCATGTGACCTAAGAATCAATAGGGGTCATCTACTCCTTATATATGCTGTACAAGTGTACCAAGTTTGTTGTCAATCAACCAATTCATTCGTAAAATATAGGAAACATCCCCCTTAATGTATTGAATAGTATGGAGGAGAAAGCATGGGCAGGAAGATAGACATGAACTCTGATAAGCCATATAGGAGGAGAAGCGTTCACAAACTATTTTATACCATACACCCCTCAGATCCACTTTAACTTTAAGGATAGCAATTGGATCCTCCTGTCCCTACAACTTGCACATCTACAAATGGCATTGAAGCATTGTACAAATTCTCAAGTCTATCAGATAAGCCATATAGGAGAAGTGTTCACAAGGTATTTTAACATCCTCCACCCCTTTTAGATCCACTATATCTTTTAGGAAAAACTTTGGATCCTCCCATTCCGACAATATGCACATCTACAAATGACAATTAAGCATTGTACAAAGTTTCAAGTCTATCCAATAAGCCATATGGGAGGAGAAGAGTTCATAAGCTATTTTACATCTTCCACCCCTCTTAGATCCACTATAACTCTTAGGAAAACAATTGGATCCTCCCGTCCCAACAATATTCACATCTGCAAATGACAATGAAGCATTGTACAAAGTTTCAAGTCTATCTGATAAGCCATATAGGTGGAGAAGCGTTCACAAGATTTTGTGACAGAAGGAAGGACGGACAGAAAGTACAAATACAATATGTCTCCCCCTGGAAGAGGGAAGATATAATTATATGAGTGCATGTTTATATACACACAGCACTAAACATAACTTAAAGTAATTCCACCCTCCTATGATGTCATCAGATTTTGCAAAATCAATGATTTATTTACTAGATTTATGCATGATAGGAACATAAATTTTGTTAGTCTTTTCCGATAGTTATTGTAAAAAAACAACCTGTTAAAACAAGAGGTACTGTGAGCAATGCTCACTAAGAATACCCCTCGCTTACCCCAATCTCCTAAAGGGTGTTGGAAATAGGTAAAACTTCAATATTATGATCCAAAAGGTATCTAGGAACACAGCATCTCCATGCGATGAAAAAAGCCGTTAAAGAATTTAAATGGAAACCATATTGCTACTTTGATGTCCAGTGCGCGTGACCTTTGACCTTTTGACCCCAAAATCGATAGGGAACATCTTCATCCCATGGGTAGTCCATATATATGATATGGTGACGGTAGGTGGAAAGGATAATGCTTTAGAGCCCGGAAACCATTGCGTCTACAGACGGACGGACAGACAGACGGACAACCCGATTCCAGTATACCCCCCCCCCCCACCCACACACACAACTTGTTGCGGGGGGTATAATAAACTATTTCAAAAGTCTAAGTTATGGATGAATAATCAATGATACGATTTAAATCAAAATAGATGTGTGTAACATTTCACTATAAAGAGTTGTATGAAAATGTGATTTGTGGAAATAAATAATAATGCTATAATTCTAATTAGAGGCCTGTGATCTTTATCACATCCTAATTAGTGTTAGAGTCAGCCCCCTGAACTGGAGCATATCCTAATTAGTGTTAGAATCAGGCTCGTGAACTGGATCATATCCTAATTAGTGTTAGAATCAGGCCCGTGAACTCAATCACATGCTAGTTAGTGTTAGAATCAGGCCCGTGAACTGGATCACATTTTGATTAGTGTTAGAATCAGGCCCGTGAACTCAATCACATGCTAGTTAGTGTTAGAATCAGGCCCGTGAACTGGATCACATTTTGATTAGTGTTAGAATCAGGCCCGTGAACTGGATCATATATCCTAATTAATATTAGAATCAGGCCCGTGAACTCAATCACATGCTAATTAGTGTTAGAATCAGGCCCGTGAACTCAATCACATTTTACTTAGTGTTAGAATTAGGCCCGTGAACTCAATCACATGCTAATTAGTTTTAGAATCAGGCCCGTGAACTCAATCACATGCTAGTTAGTGTTAGAATCAGGCCCGTGAACTGGATCACATTTTAATTAGTGTTAGAATCAAGCCCGTGAACTGGATCATATCCTGATTAGTTTTAGAATCAGGCCCGTGAACTGGATCACATTTTAATTAGTTTTAGAATTAGGCCCGTGAACTCAATCACATTTAATTAGTGTTAGAATCAGGCCCGTGAAGTCAACCACATGCTAGTTAGTGTTAGAATCAGGCCCGTGAACTGGATCACATTTTGATTAGTGTTAGAATCAGGCCCGTGAACTGGATCATATCCTAATTAGTGTTAGAATCGGGCCCGTGAACTCAATCACATGCTAATTAGTGTTAGAATCAGGCCCGTGAACTCAATCACATTTTACTTAGTGTTAGAATCAGGCCCGTGAACTCAATCACATGCTAGTTAGTGTTAGAATCAGGCCCGTGAACTGGATCACATTTTGATTAGTGTTAGAATCAGGCCCGTGAACTCAATCACATGCTAGTTAGTGTTAGAATCAGGCCCGTGAACTGGATCACATTTTGATTAGTGTTAGAATCAGGCCCGTGAACTGGATCATATATCCTAATTAATATTAGAATCAGGCCCGTGAACTCAATCACATGCTAATTAGTGTTAGAATCAGGCCCGTGAACTCAATCACATTTTACTTAGTGTTAGAATTAGGCCCGTGAACTCAATCACATGCTAATTAGTTTTAGAATCAGGCCCGTGAACTCAATCACATGCTAGTTAGTGTTAGAATCAGGCCCGTGAACTGGATCACATTTTAATTAGTGTTAGAATCAAGCCCGTGAACTGGATCATATCCTGATTAGTTTTAGAATCAGGCCCGTGAACTCAATCACATTTTACTTAGTTTTAGAATTAGGCCCGTGAACTCAATCACATTTAATTAGTGTTAGAATCAGGCCCGTGAAGTCAACCACATGCTAGTTAGTGTTAGAATCAGGCCCGTGAACTGGATCACATTTTGATTAGTGTTAGAATCAGGCCCGTGAACTGGATCATATCCTAATTAGTGTTAGAATCAGGCCCGTGAACTCAATCACATGCTAATTAGTGTTAGAATCAGGCCCGTGAACTCAATCACATTTTACTTAGTGTTAGAATTAGGCCCGTGAACTCAATCACATGCTAATTAGTGTTAGAATCAGGCCCGTGAACTCAATCACATGCTAGTTAGTGTTAGAATCAGGCCCGTGAACTGGATCACATTTTGATTAGTGTTAGAATCAAGCCCGTGAACTGGATCATATCCTGATTAGTTTTAGAATCAGGCCCGTGAACTCAATTACATTTTACTTAGTTTTAGAATTAGGCCCGTGAACTCAATCACATTTAATTAGTGTTAGAATCAGGCCCGTGAAGTCAACCACATGCTAGTTAGTGTTAGAATCAGGCCCGTGAACTGGATCACATTTTGATTAGTGTTAGAATCAGGACCGTGAACTGGATCATATCCTAATTAGTGTTAGAATCAGGCCCGTGAACTCAATCACATGCTAATTAGTGTTAGAATCGGGACCGTGAACTGGATCACATTTTAATTAATGTTAGAATCAGGCCCGTGAACTGGATCATATCCTAATTAGTGTTAGAAGCAGGCCCGTGAACTCAATCACATGCTAATTAGTGTTAGAATCAGGC
Organism: Ostrea edulis; assembly: GCF_947568905.1. NCBI lineage: Eukaryota > Metazoa > Mollusca > Bivalvia > Ostreida > Ostreidae > Ostrea > Ostrea edulis. The sequence continues at coordinate 16,859,844 of NC_079168.1, forward strand.
CCGTGAACTCAATCACATTTTACTTAGTGTTAGAATTAGGCCCGTGAACTCAATCACATGCTAATTAGTTTTAGAATCAGGCCCGTGAACTCAATCACATGCTAGTTAGTGTTAGAATCAGGCCCGTGAACTGGATCACATTTTAATTAGTGTTAGAATCAAGCCCGTGAACTGGATCATATCCTGATTAGTTTTAGAATCAGGCCCGTGAACTCAATCACATTTTACTTAGTTTTAGAATTAGGCCCGTGAACTCAATCACATTTAATTAGTGTTAGAATCAGGCCCGTGAAGTCAACCACATGCTAGTTAGTGTTAGAATCAGGCCCGTGAACTGGATCACATTTTGATTAGTGTTAGAATCAGGCCCGTGAACTGGATCATATCCTAATTAGTGTTAGAATCAGGCCCGTGAACTCAATCACATGCTAATTAGTGTTAGAATCAGGCCCGTGAACTCAATCACATTTTACTTAGTGTTAGAATTAGGCCCGTGAACTCAATCACATGCTAATTAGTGTTAGAATCAGGCCCGTGAACTCAATCACATGCTAGTTAGTGTTAGAATCAGGCCCGTGAACTGGATCACATTTTAATTAGTGTTAGAATCAAGCCCGTGAACTGGATCATATCCTGATTAGTTTTAGAATCAGGCCCGTGAACTCAATTACATTTTACTTAGTTTTAGAATTAGGCCCGTGAACTCAATCACATTTAATTAGTGTTAGAATCAGTCCCGTGATGTCAACCACATGCTAGTTAGTGTTAGAATCAGGCCCGTGAACTGGATCACATTTTGATTAGTGTTAGAATCAGGCCCGTGAACTGGATCATATCCTAATTAGTGTTAGAATCAGGCCCGTGAACTCAATCACATGCTAATTAGTGTTAGAATCGGGACCGTGAACTGGATCACATTTTAATTAATGTTAGAATCAGGCCCGTGAACTGGATCATATCCTAATTAGTGTTAGAAGCAGGCCCGTGAACTCAATCACATGCTAATAAGTGTTAGAATCGGGACCGTGAACTGGATCACATTTTAAATAATGTTAGAATCAGGCCCGTGAACTGGATCATATCCTAATTAGTGTTAGAAGCAGGCCCGTGAACTCAATCACATGCTAATTAGTATTAGAATCAGGCCCATAAACTCAATCACATTTTAAATAACGTTAGAATCAGGCCCGTGAACTGGATCATATCCTGATTAGTTTTAGAATCAGGCCCGTGAACTCAATCACATTTTACTTAGTTTTAGAATCAGGCCCGTGAACTGGATCATATCCTAATTAGTGTTAGAATCAGGCCCGTGAACTCAATCACATGCTAGTTAGTGTTAGAATCAGGCCCGTGAACTGGATCACATTTTGATTAGTGTTAGAATCAGGCCCGTGAACTGGATCATATCCTAATTAGTGTTAGAATCAGGCCCGTGAACTCAATCACATGTTAGTTAGTGTTAGAATCAGGCCGGTGAACTGGATCACATTTTAATTAATGTTAGAATCAGGCCCGTGAACTGGATCATATCCTAATTAGTGTTAGAAGCAGGCCCGTGAACTCAATCACATGCTAATTAGTGTTAGAATCGGGACCGTGAACTGGATCACATTTTAAATAATGTTAGAATCAGGCCCGTGAACTGGATCATATCCTAATTAGTGTTAGAAGCAGGTCCGTGAACTCAATCACATGCTAATTAGTATTAGAATCAGGCCCGTAAACTCAATCACATTTTAAATAATGTTAGAATCAGGCCCGTGAACTGGATCATATCCTAATTAGTGTTAGAAGCAGGCCCGTGCACTCAATCACATGCTAATTAGTATTAGAATCAGGCCCGTAAACTCAATCACATGCTAATTAGTGTTAGAATCAGGCCCGTGAACTCAATCACATGCTAATTAGTGTTAGACTCAGGCCCGTGAACTGGATCACATTTTGATTAGTGTTAGAATCAGGACCGTGAACTGGATCATAACCTAATTAGTGTTAGAAGCAGGCCCGTGAACTCAATCACATGCTAGTTAGTGTTAGAATCGGGACCGTGAACTGGATCACATTTTAATTAATGTTAGAATCAGGCCCGTGAACTGAATCATATCCTAATTAGTGTTAGAAGCAGGCCCGTGAACTCAATCACATGCTAATTAGTATTAGAATCAGGCCCGTAAACTCAATCACATTTTAAATAATGTTAGAATCAGGCCCGTGAACTGGATCATATCCTAATTAGTGTTAGAAGCAGGCCCGTGCACTCAGTCACATGCTAATTAGTATTAGAATCAGGCCCGTAAACTCAATCACATGCTAATTAGTGTTAGAATCAGGCCCGTGAACTCAATCACATGCTAATTAGTGTTAGACTCAGGCCCGTGAACTGGATCACATTTTGATTAGTGTTAGAATCAGGCCCGTAAACTGCATCATATCCTGATTAGTGTTAGAATCAGGCCCGTGAACTCAATCACATCCTAATTAATGTTAGAATCAGGCCCGTGAACTGGATCATATCCTAATTAGTATTAGAGTCAGGCCCGTGAAATCAATCACATCCTTTTTAGTGTTAGAGACAGGCCCGTGAAGTGGACCATATCCTAATTAGAAGCCCATGAACTCAATCACATCCTAATTAGAACCCAGTGAACTCAATCAAATCCTTATTAGTGTTGATTCTGTACCTCCACTTACAAAAGATTTTTAATATGCATCTCGGGTACGAGTTAATACTAGACCTTTAGTAAAAACGAAAGTAAATTGTATGACGTATGCAATTTGTGTATGTTTGAGTTCACGGAACTTCCGATTGTATCAGTTCACGGGCTTATAGACCCTGCCCATTCCTGCGAAACGTGGCTCCTGAACTTTACCTCTTCAACATCTCGTGCATTACCAAATTCGATAATGTTAACAATTGGCTGATTGGTGGGGACCCAAGGGCCGAATTAAGTCCCCCGAATCTACTGAATTCATACTAAATAAAAATGTGCATGCTTTTCTGGAGAGTTCTATTTAAAAAAAAAAGATCAGGGGGTGGGGGATTCGCCATTACTAGAGCTAGCTACGTATTTTCAAAAACAACTAGTCCTGCATGAACCTGATCGCGGTAGCTCAGTAATTTATCGCTTGGTTTGTGGGCGAGAGGTCGTGAGTTCGAGAACCGTTACTGTAATTGCCGCATCAAACCTAAGACATATATAAAGACTGATTGCTCCTTTGCCAAACACTCGGCATTTAAAAGTGAGAATCGCGGGTCTTTCCTTTAATGACCTTAAAAACAGATATTCCGTGTCGCTGCTCAGGCGTTGGCACGATAAAGAACCGTCATTGCTACGGCCCTGTGTGCTTAGCACGTCTACAGATGTGGTACATCAGTGACGTTAACTAATGAAATCCTTCGTAACAAATCAAAATAAACATTCCCTGGATACAATACAAATGAAAAATTATACAATGCAAATGGAAAATATCGAATACAAATGGAAAATTATACAATACAAATGGAAAATATAGAATACAAATGGAAAATTATACAATACAAATGGAAATTATACAATGCAAATGAAAAATTATACAATGCTAATGAAAATATAGAATACAAATGGAAAATTATACAATACAAATGGAAAAGATCAAATATTGTAACGTTTGACATGCCATACTTTTGGATATAACTTTCTTTACTCAAAATAGAAAAGAGAAATCTGGACAACCTTGTGCTCGATATAAACAAAAGCTTTAAAGACCGGTCAACAAAAAAACAAATAAATCCGATTTCAAAAGATCTTGATGTAAACGAACGTTTCAGTTAAATAAAATGCCAAACCACTAAGATTAAGTATTTTAATGAATATCTTAGGACATTGTAAATTGCATATTTCAAACTTTGAGGTTTTACTAAATCATTGGGGGCCGTATGCCACAGCTAGATTGGGGAGGTCCTTTAGACCTATGCTAAGCGTTTACGGCCGTAGTAGCGAAGGTTCTTTAATGTGCCAAGGCCTACCGCTCCGTTTTTAAAGTCATATCTGAAAGACCCGTGATTCTCCGTACTAAATGCCAACCATTTGGCGAAGGAGCAATCACTACTTACATTTATGTTTGACGCGACCAGGGCACGACCTCCCGGTTACAAAGCGAACGCTTTACCACGCTTTACCACTGAGGTACTGCAAGCGGTTGATACTACTCGATCTAATCATGTACTCCACAATCTCATCTGTAAAACTTTGTAGCTGTCCCTTTGCACTTAATAAGGACATTCACCTCCAGTTAGATTGATTTCTTTTGTCTCGTGTCTTCCGAAAATTGGTGATAATGTCTTTGATCACCAGTTAAGCAAATACAGGTTGCAGAGTCAATCACTTATTTATTGACAGCCTTGAGAACTTTCGCCGTGTGGTACATAGTATTCTTGTGGCCTCAGATTATTTCATTGAGTTTTTTCATCAGTCGTTCTGAGCTGTCATCACACTCTTTCTCTGATAGTTTCCTTCCACGTTTTCTTTCGTGTCGAAACCTTGGTTGTAATCGAAACATTTTTATCTACTTTGTCGAGGACAGTTTAACTTTTGTTTTGGTGGCTTTATTTTTCTCTATTCGTTAAGCTCTCATTTTTTTCTACAGCATTATCGATATTACCAAGTCCTTGAAATCTGTAACTTAGTATCAATTGCAAGCTGAATTTGTTTTGGATGTCACCGTGTCCTGTAGTCTGTTGGCTTTGTTGAGTTTGTTTTGGATGTCACCGTGTCCTGTAGTCTGTTGGCTTTGTTGAGTTTGTTTTGGATGTCACCGTGTCCTGTAGTCTGTTGGCTTTGCTGAGTTTGTTTTGGATGTCACCGTGTCCTGTAGTCTGTTGGCTTTGTTGAGTTTGTTTTGGATGTCACCGTGTCCTGTAGTCTGTTGGCTTTGCTGAGTTTGTTTTGGATGTCACCGTGTCCTGTAGTCTGTTGGCTTTGTTGAGTTTGTTTTGGATGTCACCGTGTCCTGTAGTCTGTTGGCTTTGCTGAGTTTGTTTTGGATGTCACTGTGTCCTGTAGTCTGTTGGCTGTGCATTTTCAGTGTGTTTTGTTTTTTTTGTCTTGCTTCAATTCGACATTTAGATGAAAGGTGAAGATAACGAACAGTGATCAATCTCATAACTCCTACAAGCAATACAAATTAGAAAGTTGGGCAAACGCGGACCCCTGGATATACAAGAGGTGGGACCAAGTGCCTAGGAGGAGTAAGCATTCCTTTTCGACCGATCACACCCGCCGTGAGCCCTATATCTTGATCAGGTAAACGGAGTTATCCATAGTCAAAATCAGTGTGCCAAGAAAGGCCTAGCAATCGTTTTGAAACACGTCAGACAGTATTGGACAGGACGATAGGTTTTATTTGCAATCTAGATCGTTATAACGACTATAGAAGTTGCAAAATGCTGACTTTAAATCATCATCGGTTACCCAAGGGTGCTTCTAATCGATTCCCTCCATCATCACGTTTGAGGGAGCGTGTGTGGACTCAAAACCGTAACTGGCGACGATGACTTTAAACAAGACTGTTGAAACCCCTTCATTATCAACTTGTCTGTCAGTAGTCTGCCTAGATTTAAAAACTGATCATACACAGAACAAGCTCTTGCGTATGGAATCAGTTGAGAGATATAAACACCACATGCAGGTGATAATGGGATATTGCTATACAAATATGGGAAGTTGACGATGGAGAAGCTGAAATCATCCGGTTTGTCATAAAGCTGAGTCGCTAGTTTGCCGTTAATATCTATTTTCAATAAAATATGAAGCAGAAGTGGACGACTCTGTGGTGTCTTTTATTTCGAGTTCACAGGGATATATCGAATCGAGATATGAATAAATATTATCATTGTTACTAGATAAAACGTTGTCGATATATCTGAATGTCAAATTGAAGGCCACAGCCAGAGACTTTTTCTTCTAACGTAGAAGCTTTTGAATAAAGTCTGCTTCATTGACGATCACCAGCATTTGGTTCCTAAGCATAATTTATCTTGGATATATAGTTTAACTACTGAATAACCAGTTTGATAATCACGGTCCTGAAATTGCTCCAGTCAATGTATGCAGCTGGATAGGTGTGCGGTGATGACACTGGTCCAGTTCGAGTCCATCCAACAACTTGATCTAAATTGCGCTGTATGTGAAATGGAAAATTCACGTTCTTTCTAAAGAACAAGGGACGTTATTGGCCAAAATTGGCCGCGCTTCAAAAACCGATTATATTTTGCAGGTAGAAATGTGATAATTTTCTCGTTTCATTCATATATAACATGTACCATTTACTTGTTGCTGATATTCAGAAAATAACGTTACAATATTGCATTGTTAACTCTGACGCTATCTTCCGACGGTCGCTTTTTCGGAACGACGTCATCGACCTTATAGGATTTGCAGTCCCCTGATTCTTCTAGAATATTTTTCTAAAAGTTACAATTTTAACTTTTCATATAAAAATACTCATTGAGATCAAAGACTATTGAAAACTGGCATGCTATGGAAAATACATTATTCATTTACATGTAACTTTATCGTGGTCATAGACATTTTGCGGAAGAATCTTGTGTTAATTAGAGTGAGGAAAATAATGCGTGTATTTGTCAAAAAAAATGTTGAGTAGAACACAATCATATTTTCGAAAGTGCTGTTCGATGTCCTCCTATTCAAATGAAATATGGAAAATAAAATGGCTCTTGAATTTTCTTTTTCCTGTTTTTTTTTTGTTTGTTTGTTTTTGTTTTGTTTTGGTTGGAGTCATAAATATAAACACTTCGATTAAAAACGTCGATTGAGTCGGATAAAATTACTTGTTATGCCATGTACACCAAGGACTATATAACAGGTATGCTTACATGTGTATGCAATATACATGTTACAGTACATACAAATAAAATATGTCTGCCTGCTGTGGGTATTTACAAAATATATTGAATAAAGTATGGTAAATGTACATGTACTAAACGATACAAATTTATGTTGCATGAATGGGGTATCATTTTCTTGGGTACAGCAAAACATGTCAAGTAATATGTATGTAACTTCAGATGGTATATTTCATATAGCAAATGTATTCAAAAACTTCACAAAAATGCGTTCGTGTTTATATCTTTACATTCCCCAAAATGGTCAACAAAGTAGTTCCAACCCCCCCCCCCCTCTCTCTCCATATAGTGTTCATCTTTGATAAATGAAAATTACATCAGTCAGTGGGCATGTCATTGTATGTATTCAGTCTAAATCTAGAACGGACTCGGGGAAGTTGTTTGAGTACATGTATAGACAATGTGGTACATGTATATTTAACTGCTTTTCCCAGGCACTTGTTTTCATATGCGAATAAGGATATATTGAGTGAACCCCAACCCCCTACATATTCTTGATAGTAGTATTGAATGAGAAATAAATGGGCTTAAAAGTATGAATTGAACCCATGTAGCGAAGGATAACCCCCTGCTCCCCCCCCCCCCCACACACACACCCCGACGATTTAAGAATTCGAAGATCAGGCAGAAAGGTTTTTTTTATTTGCTAATTGACTACCAACTTATCCTTCGACTCCCCCCCCCCCCCCCCCCCCCGATAAATGATGCTACGTGTCTGTTTCCAAGAGACAGTATATGTAACTACAACAGACCTTTTTTAAAAATGAATTTAATAAATATCACGCATGTATTTTCGTTTTTCAATATGCGGGCCAGGCCTATCCAGAACACCTTGACATGAGAGAGAGAGAGAGAGAGAGAGAGAGAGAGAGAGAGATGTCTACACCTTACGGTTATATTCCAGTTTTCCTAATCATGGACATCAATACTAATATAAACTTTTAGTAACAATCATCACAACACATATGTTACATATTTTATAAGATTGATAAAAGTTGAAGTGTCATTAGGCTGGTAAAGTTGTTCCCATAGCGAGGAAATGGTCGACATCACCCCTCCTCGATACTACGGTGTCTGAATAAAATTTATATCTATACATGTATATATATTAATTATTTAGTATGATATTGTCATTATTCCTTAAATAGACGCCAATTTTTATTTACGTTTTGAAACTTACAGTTCTTTAATTTGATTTCAAATATGATCCCTGTTTTAGGCATTTTTAAAAATATCATTTTCCATGGAGAAGAAATGATTGCATATTTTCCTGAAACACTCTGGAGTAAAAATAAAAGTCAATTATCAATTATAATTTGCATTGCGTTTCAGATGTTCCATATCAAAAAAATCTAAATAATTAGGAGTATCTTTTATATCCATTAAAGGGAGAACATAACCGCTTGTGGCGTGATTTTCACTTTTTGATCTCCAGGAAGCTTCTACAGGATCGATGAATAATGTCGGTTATATAATGACTCTTTGGCCAGGCTTAGTTAGTTCTTTAGGTCAGTAATTCAAACAAGAGCACTGGAATATAAAATATATAAAATGCACGGCGAATTGTAGATTATAATCACCCCGCCATATCCCTACAATAAATATAAACTCCCGGAATTAATAATCATTTGAAGCACTACATTGTATTGTAAAAAAAAAAAAACATGCCTGAACGACTCAGATAAACGTTCTAATTTTTTGAACCAAAAATATTTATGAAAATTGAAAACGTAATTTGTTAATATTTTTATAAATCTACGTGCAAGTCTACATAATAATCTGACAAGTCAACATAATTGACAAGTGATGGCCACCATAATTTTGTGAGTGTAAATTCGGTAGAGGCAAGTCCGTAGATGTCATTTCAACTTGCACGACCTTAAAAAATAAACGACTAAACTGTCTGACATGATCATGAAAAGAAAGCCACTTTCCCTTGTGTAATCTATTAAGAAAACAAATCTGAAACAGGCCCATAGTTGGATCATTTCAATTATGCACTTATGTTTTCGGTAACAAAATAAAGAAAGTGTCCGAAAATCTCGAGGCGTTTGACGCGTTAGAAAGATACATAAAGCAACTGTATAAAATCTTTAAAAGCAATTCTCCGATCCATTTAGTATAATACGATGCTTCATACTCCCACATAATATCCGATTCTGGGGTTTGGTGTACAAATGTCATCGGAAGAACTTACCACGTGCGATGGCAAAATATTGCCCTTGAAAGTAGTCACATGATATGCTTAATAGCAAAATATCACGCATTTATTACATATCATATAACTCAACAAAACATTAATCAAATTAATGATAATATCTCAGTTACATATAAATATTTTTTTGTCTTTATGGGTTTCCCCCGCCACTTTGCTACAGAAATATAACACGTGTGAACTTTGACCACATCCAGTGGTCAGATCGATAAGAAGGTTACGTTTCAGATAATTTTGGAAGAGTGGTTTTTCATCTTCTACAAACATAATGAGTCAATTTATATGTATGTTGCCAGCTAGGCGGCCTTCAGAACTCATTAGATAGATCAGGAGAGAAAATCGAAGACGTTACCAAGATTCTTGGTGACATGAGATATACTCTCTTTCATGTCAAATGCAATTCATCTTTGTCACATATATATCCTTTGTGCATTTATCAACCATTTCAAAATGGAAATTGCCAACACGATACAAGGCCGTGATTCCCATATCATCAAGTACTGAAATATATCCGAAGCTAGCAAAAACCAGAATTGTCAAAAGACATCAGTAACATATTCATTAGAGTCCATTTCAAACCAATCAATATTCTTTCTTATTAGCTAGAATAAGGCCATTCTACATTCTAGACATGGATAGCACATTGATTTCACCAAATTAAGCGGACGTTTTTGATAAGCTAGAAATAGATGGGATATAAACTGGGTTGCTGTTTTTCCATTAAAACAGGAAGGCGGATTTTGGAAGAAAAATCTTGATTACTTCACATTTACTTTGGAAAGAAGACCTTGAAAAACCTGGATGAAAGGCGAAGATAACGAACAGCGATCAATCTCATAACTCCTATAGGCAATACAAAATAGATAGTTGGGCAAACACGAAACCCAGGACACACCAGAGGTAGGATCAGGTGCCTAGGAGGAATAAGCATCCCTATCGACCGGTCACACCCGCCGTGAGCTCTATATCTTGATCAGGTGAACGGATTTATCCGTAGTCAAAATCAGTGTGCCAAGAACTGTCTAACAATCGGTATGAAACACGTCAGACAGCATTTGACCCAATGGTAGGTTGTATTGGCAATCTAGATTGTTATAACAACCATAGAATGTGCGAAATGCTGACTTTAAACGATACTGTTGAAACTCCTGTACCATCAACTTAAAAACTGATCACACGCAGAACAATCTCTTGCGTATCGAATCAGTTGAGAAATATAAACACCATATGCAGGTGATAATGAAATATCGAAGATACGAGTATATCGACGACGCTTTATCTATTAACGATAATCATTTTCATTCAAATGTCGATTCGATATATCCTAGTGAACTCGAAATAAAATGTCACATGACGTCGCTCATGTTGGACGTATTCAACGAAGTTCTCTTCGATTTGATCAAAATTGTGCATTGCAGTTGGATTTAGAATCTTATTTCGAGATTTTCATTTCCTATAAGAATGTAAGTGTGCTGTTATACCTTTTCGGTTTTTTTTTTTTTTTTTTTTTGGTGTTTGATTTGACTCTTTATGTGCATTCATGGACAGTTCAGTCCCTGGTCACGTATAGTGAGCACGATCAACTATACTATATATAGCGTGCGTTTTGATGTTCGACAAATTAAACATTGGTTTTTTCTTCTGTTTTGAGAAACAACTCCAACATGACAACCAGCAATGAAATGATAAAACATATGTACATTCGGAATTCTGACATTACAAACGATGGAAAACCGGTATCTGACTATGAGTTGCTACAATCCATACTTCGATGTACTGACGAAATAAATTTTTTACAAAAGGACAGAGGACTTTGGAGAGTTTACGTCAACACTCAAGTCAGTAGAAACCAGCTTTTGTCTGAGGGTTTTGAATTCCGCAGTCTTTGTGTTAATGTCTATGATACCAATCCTTTCTCCTCTGGCGCCAAGACTCCATCTGATGAAGGTGTACCGTTATCAGTAGATGATCAAAATGTTAGAACAGCACAAATTCAACTTGACTTTGCAAATGAAAATCTTAGACACCCTGTCACCAAGAAAATGACTAGCAATATAAACGCTAATAGGTTTGTATATGCAAACCTTTCAAAGACGGCGCATACTCACATGCACCTAGACAGTACACGTGTGCAGGTATTAGATGCCAGATACGTCATTCACAGAGGACAGCCCTCAACCAAACGAGGGCCGAAGTGCACTACTTGCTGGATAAGCATTGGCTGTTTCAATGTTCTGAAAACAGTAGGTGTAAAATATGCCTGCAAGAAGACCATGAGTCAGGCTACTGACATACAAGTTGATGTTACGGGGGGTTTCAACAGTCTCGTTTAAAGTCAGCATTTTGCAATTGTATGGTCGTTATAACGATCTGGTTTGTCAATACAACCTGCCATTGGGTCAAATGCATTCTGACGTGTTTCATACCGATTGTTAGACCGTTCTTGGCACATTGATTCTGACTACGGATTACACCATTTACCCGATTAAGATATATAGGACTCACGGCGGGTATGGCGGGTCGACAGGGGATGCTTACTTCTCCTACTAGGCACCTGATCTCACCTCTGGTTAATCCAGGGGTCCCTGTTTGCCAACTCACTATTTTGTATACCTTGTAGGAGTTATGAGATTAATCACTGTTCGTTATCTTCACCTTTTCATTTCAGGAATCCTTATCAAGCTTGTTGGGTACGTGAGATGATTCGGCGTTATGTAAATTATCACGTAATAACCTCACATACCCTACAGTGGTTATTTATATGATAAAACATGCTAAACTGTTGTTACTGGCTGCGTCCGTGTACCTTACAGAGATTTCATATCTTGTAAAGACTTTTTAATGCAAATCAGCGCAAATTCAACTTATCGACGGTGAGTGCAGTTAACGTTGCTACTCATAACAGATTCATACACGAAAAGGTTATCTTCCCCTCATCCTTGATAACTCGGATAAATCCTAACTTACCTTTGTAGAAGAGATAACGGCTGCGTGATATTTGAAAGTTATGTTATCAAAATCTGAAATATACATAAATGTATTCTGTATTCGGCATTTCCTCTCTCAGAATATTAATGATTACGTGTTGCATTGATCAGCTCTTCAGGATTGTGTTTTTCATATGAATTATTCATATTTGATCGTGAATTGTGCTTAAATCATCGTTCCCTTGAGATATAGTTTTCTGGAAGAAAAGCTATAAAAATATTTTTCTGTATTGTTAATCTGTTACTTGTTCACATATACTGGTAATTTCATCATATACATGTACCTTCCCATAATAAAATTGCTCTGTAGGAGTAGACTTTTAAATCCATACTAACTGCGCTTTCCTCGCATGCTACAGGTACTCGGGTTGGTTTTGCGTTTGAATTGTGATATATTTCAGGAAAAAAGACATACTATTTATTCATTGGTTTGTATCAATTAATTCACACTGGTATCTTAACTAAAAGGTTAACATTATTGGAATACTCAAACATACGTTGTAAGAAAGTATGTCGAAAAGGGAAGAAATCATTGAATCAATTCTAATTCAACTGTAAACAAATACGTGGATATTTCAGGTGGTATTACACAATTCATTGATGTGTATTGTATGCCTTGTACAATAGACCCGCCATTTATGTACTAAATCTAACTTGATGATATAAACAATGCCCCTGCTATTCTTATGAATGTCATCATTCAACAATCCAATTTTTTGTAGTAGCGACAGCTGGGGTTTAAACTCCTACACTAGCTGTATATACATGCAATTCTTCTGATAGTATTAAATTGTTCCCCTTGTCATCATGCAGTCATGTTCGATGGATATGGAACTTCAAATGATGCAATCAGTAGATTATATTGGGTGATATTTTGGGTAGGTTTCCTTTTTACAATGAATTTCAATCACATTCAGTGAATATGGATACAATTTTGAAATACCCCAGTGATTACATGTATTTACTAGAAATGTCCGCTATTTCATGTATTTTCTGGTCATAACTTTTCTATAAATTCATGTTCATTTCTGACAATTCAATATCACGATCTTACAAGTCGACATGATTATCTGACTAGTCAACAAATTCATCTGACAATCGACGAAAATATCTGACAGGTTGACATACTCTTGGTTAGGATTAGGTTTGTCAGATCATGATGTCGACTTGTCAGATCAAAATGTCGACTTGTCAGATCATAATGTCGACTTGTCAGATCTTTATGTCGACTCGTCAGATCATGATGTCGACTTGTCAGAACAATCTGTCGCCTTGTCAGATCATAATGTCGACTTGTCAGATCATTATATGGTTATATAGATGAGACATTTGTGGTGTGAAAGCATTAGTTAAGTTACTTTTAAACATTTTGTTATTTCACAAGTGGACTAAATCACCTGACAAGTCAACATATCGGACAAGTTGGCATAATATCTGACAGGTGATGATTGAAATACATGTATACCACCATAATGATACAAGAATACCGCCTCACTTTGTACTAGGTTTAGTTTATGTATGCAACAGAATGTTTCAACGGTGACTGGGTATTTTCTAGTCATGCATATTTTGACAAACATTGTCATAATATTTCCAGATTTCTTTATTTTTGTGACTATTTTTACAATGTGTGTTTTAGTGATTATTTTATAAATGACCTTATGTTTTTGTGTTTATTTGATTTTAGTTAGTGGACAAGCAAATATAAATTGACGAAATAATGGTGGAATCTTTAAAACTCTAGCCCCACGTGTATACATGTATCAATCCCACAAATGTGACAATGCTTCATAGTGAGCCCTGCACAGTATTTGGAAGATGTTCTTAAGGAGTTATATTTCGTATCATATATTTCGTATCATGACAGCAATACCCGGTAAATTCCTGAATAGTAGTCGTTCAAATCGTGACAGTACGGCACTGCAAAAGCAGAAAAGAACTCAAAGAGGTAAATGAAAGATATGTGTTCCCTGCAGAAATGAATAATCCCTTTCTCTTTGCAAGTACTGAAAACAATGGAGATTATTGTAAGATTGAACGATACATACAGTCTGGAAGATATAGAAAAATCTGAATGACTAATGTTAACCCTGTTACACTTTTGTTTCCTTTGATCTTCTCAGATTTTGTACTATGGATATCTAATTAAGGTCCAATACACTCGCACGAACACATTTTTATGACATCGTCCCACATCTTGTTTTTCAAACCCACGGAAGTCGCCCCTGGTCTTTCAGAGCGACCTCCAATGGTTCATGCATCGTGGCAAAGATGAAAGAAAATCTGACGATCGTTATTTGATATGATTATCCCAAAATTGTTATTTTTCGATCGCGGTTATGTGCAACATGCATTGACGTGTTGGGGCGTGTACAAATGCACTATTGCATGATTTACACAAGGTGGTATAAATAGCAAATGGCAAATATTGTGTTGGTTTTTTAATATAATTTTCTTGTCATACAAAAGATGACAGAAACTGCTGTTACATGGATTAGTGCCACTCTATTTGTGAATTTGATCAAGTGCTTGCAAATATCACTGAGCTTTATTTAGAAAACACCAAGGTTAGAAACTTCCCGCTTATATCCACAATATTTGTTCATTCATTGTATAGGGTCTCACACGGCGATAGATAGGAATTTAGAGAAAGGAATTGCAATGGTGTGATTAAGTTTGATATTATAAAGACTGGAAACAATATAATTCTGAAATACATTTGTGCTACATCGACTTTGTGTGCTATTATATCCAAAAACATGAAGTTGTTTCGTAAATAATGTTTCTAAGCATCATCAAACAAAACAATTGTGCCATCTTGTACATTTAAAGTTTTCATTCCGAAGGAATTAGATAGCATTATGTTATTTGATCCTTTATTTCAATTACCTAAATATGTAAGGTTAAAAGAACTACGCAAGTTAACTCTGGTTTCCTGCCTACATTTTCAACTTGTAAATTTTCAAACGATTTTGCAATTTTGCCAATGAGATTTTTTTTAATGTAAAGTAAAATTCATTGATAATTGCTTATTAAAATACCAGTGTTAATTAATTGATTGTTCTTAATTACAATTTCCTTTGATTAAGGGGTAGAATAATCTGTTCCTTAAAATCAGGCTATAAAACGTCATATGTTTTTAAATGCTTATTGAAATAAATAGTTAACCATTTAATTTGTTAAATTACTTTATATTTTTGAGCAAAATGGTTTCTCTTTATTTTTTGAAATTCTTTTTGATAACCTAAATACATTCGAGTGAACATTTGCGCCGTGTTTTGGTCTGTAAATATATGCTCCCCCTGTGAAACAACAAAAGCTTAGCATGAATATGCTAAATGACAATTCATAATACCAGTAAAAAGGAATTTGTGTTTCACGTGGGGTAAAGATGTTTTAAAAATAGTTTCCGTTTTCCATTGACATCTATTATAATAGTGAAATAAATGTACGTGATTGTAACCCAAATTATAGAGTAATTTCTTTGATCTGTCAAATAAATCAATTTTCATGAAAATTCATATAAAAACATGTATCTATATTGTCATAAAAATCATTTAAAAATGATAAATTTTAAAAATTGACCAGAAAGTAGGCAGCGAAACAATATCATCGTTCGCAGTTCTTTGTGGAAATTTATCTGCACTGGTGACGTTTCAATGTGAGTGAAAATTTCTCGACGGGACGCAACGCTAACAATCAACCAACCATATGATAAATAAACAAGAGTTAACAGCCATTGATTTTCATCAAATTTTCCAAAGCTTTTTTTTTTTTTTTTAAATCATTAATGTACAAACATTTCAATCATATCATTAGGTATTTACCCCAGGGCCCAAAACTCCCACTCAAGGAATATCTAGTAGAAAACTTCATGTTTGCCTGCTCATGTAATAATATTAGACGCTGAACCCAGGAGTCACAAATTTCATGATTTTAGTAGACGACTCAATGCTAATTCTATTCATGCAAACATTTTGCCTCCTTCATGTCCAGAAGTTTTTAAGATGTATTGCATTTTCAATGTGCATGTATGACAATTAGCCCCACCCTGGGGCCTGAACTCTATACTTAGGGGTCATGAAGTTCACAATTTTGGTAGAGAATTGAGTGTTTGTAATACATGTAACATGCAAATATTTTGCCTCCCTAAAGTCCAAAGGTATAGAAGTTTTTTTAAAAGATATTACGCATTCTCAGTACTTAGTGCCAATCTGGGCTGGCTTGAACCCTAAATCCTGAAATTCAGTCTTGTAGTCATTATACATGCAATCATGCAAACATTTTGCGTCATTAATGTCCAATAGTAAAGAAGTTTTTCTAAGATATAATGCATTTTCAATATACAGCCTGTATGATCAACTCAGTGCCACCCTGGGGCCTGAACCGATCATGGATTTCAAAATTTTGGTAGAGGATTGAGTACTCCCGTTATAATCATGCAAACGTTTTACTAAAAAATAAGTAAAAATATTTTCTATTGCATTTTCAATATATGGCCTACTTAGCCCCACCCTGGGGCCTGAGCCCTAAACCTAGGGGTCGTGAATTTCATAATTTAGGTAGAGGGCTCATTCCTTATCATAATCACACAAACGTTTTGATTGCTTGATGTCCAGGAGTAAAGAAGATTTTTAAAGATTGCATAAATTTTGGTGGTTTTGGCTCCACCCATAACGCTTCGAGGAGGCAGGGTCCATGAAATTCACAATTTTTATATTCCCCTTTACCCATGGATGCCATATACCAAATTTGGGTACAATTGGTTCAGCCGTTCAATAGAAGAAGCTGAAAATGTTAAAAAGTTTACTACCGACTCACGACGACGAACAAAAACAGATAGCAATAGGTCACCTGAGTGACGCGGGAAACCTACATGCAATAAATGATAAAAACGATATGTGTTTGTGAAACATTGATGCCCCGGTATGACAACAAAATAATTCTGGTACCCAAAAGAAAAGTCTTGTCACAAGAAATACACATGTGAAATATGAAAGCTCTATCACCCACCATTCAAAAGTTATGGCCAAGGTTAAAGTTTTTAAAAAGTAGGTCAAATTCCATGGTCAAGAGATCAAAATGTTTGGTACTTAAAGAAAAGTCTTGCCAAAAGGGATACACATGTGAAATATGAAAGTCTTATCACTAACTATGCAAAAGTTATGGCCTTGGTTTCAATAATAAGTCAAATTCCACGGTCATGTCATGAAGTATAAAGAATTTGTTACCCAAAGAAAGGTCTTGTCCAAAGAAATACACATGAACATATAACCATTCAAAAGGCCTAGGTTAAACTCCAAGATAAAGGTCGCAGGAACAAAAAGAAAGGTCACAAGGAATACACATGTGAGCTACGAAAACCCTATCACTATCCGTTAAAAAGTTATAGGCAAAGTTAAGTTTTTGCGAACAAACAGACGGACAGACCCAAAATCATATGCTCCCGAATCTCCTATTACGGGTGCATACAAAATAAACGTGCAAATCACTTAAATGGAACTGGCACCCATTTTATTTTTCGTTATCCTATTGGTGTGGTCCAGTGGGGATCTGGATTGGAATAAGTTCTCAGTACCCCTTGCTTGTCGTAAGAAGCGAGTAAATGGGGCGGACCGCCATGAAACCGCAAAAACCAAGGCCCCGTGTCACAGCAGGTGTGGCACGATAAAGATCCCTCCCTGCTCAAAGGCCGTAAGCGCCAAGCATAGCCTAAATTTTGCAGCCCTTCACCAGCAATGTTGACGTCTCCATATGAGTGAAAAATTCTCTCGAGGGACGTTAAACAATATACAACCAACCTATGCTAACCTTTATCCACAGGCAGCACGTAATTAACTTTAGATGACGTGCGATGGAATAAGGAAACAAACGCCAAAGTGATCCCGATCTCCTGGAAGGGACTTTCAAGTAATAAAAATGCAGTTGGCATTATAACTAAATTGATTTTATCCAGTTTTGCGGATTACTAAGCTATACGTACGTATTAAAAATTCCATGTTGGAATTATGTTCTATTAGAAAAAATAATAATGCTAGCACGGTAATAACACAACCTTTAATTAAACAAAATGAGACTGAATCATAGATCGATCGATTGAGCGAGCAAGCGAACGAACAAGCAAGAATTCACCTTCAAACAGTACCTTTTAATATCATTTCTGTTTAACCATTTTGAAATTCAAAGGCTAGTTATTCGTTTGGGTATCGTAGAAGGTTCAATCACAGCGGGCCTTATAAAAAGCTCAAAATTCACAGTGGGCTTTATAGAATACTCGATGCATGATCAAAGAACAATTTTCGGAGGCTCCCATCTCTGTATTGGGATACAAGTTTGTTCTGTAAGCATCGTAGTGAGCATTGCGTATACCTTCTCATAGTGTGCTTTTATGTGTTTGTAGTGTATTTGTATGTATCTACAGCGTACAGTAGCTATATAAGGAATGAATCTGAAATTATTTCGTTGGATGGGGGTACACCACAAAATGAACGGAAAGTTTATCATTGCCAGTGTATGTCTTTACAGCGTATTTGTATGTGTTTACAGAGTATTTGTATGTGTTTACAGCGTATTTGTGTTTACAGCATATTTGTGTTTACAACGTATTTGTGTATACAGCGTATTTGTATGTGTTTACAGCGTATTTGTGTTAACAGTGTATTTGTATGTGTTTACAGTGTATTTGTGTTTACAGCGTATTTGTATGTGTTTACAGCG
Organism: Ostrea edulis; assembly: GCF_947568905.1. Lineage (NCBI taxonomy): Eukaryota > Metazoa > Mollusca > Bivalvia > Ostreida > Ostreidae > Ostrea > Ostrea edulis. The sequence continues at coordinate 16,878,670 of NC_079168.1, forward strand.
TATTTGTATGTGTTTACAATGTATTTGTGTTTACAGCGTATTTGTATGTGTTTACAGCGTATTTGGATGTGTTTACAGCGTATTTGTATGTGTTTACAGTGTATTTGTGTTTACAGTGTATTTGTGTGTGTTTACAGCGTATTTGTATGTTTATACAGTGTATTTGTATGTTTATACAGTGTATTTGTATGTGTTTACAGCGTATTTGTATGTGTTTACAGTGTATTTGTGTTTACAGTGTATTTGTATGTGTTTACAGCGTATTTGTATGTGTTTACAGTGTATTTGTATGTGTTTACAGCGTATTTGTATGTGTTTACAGAGTATTTGTGTATACAGTGTATTTGTATCTGTTTACAGTGTATTTGTATGTGTTTACAGAGTATTTGTAAGTGTTTACAGTGTATTTGTATGTGTTTACAGAGTATTTGTAAGTGTTTACAGTGTATTTGTGTATACAGCGTATTTGTATGTGTATACAGTGTATTTGTATGTGTATACAGCGTATTTGTATGTGGTTACAGCGTATTTGTATGTGTTTACAGAGTATTTGTAAGTGTTTACAGTGTATTTGTATGTGTATACAGTGTATTTGTGTATACAGCGTATTTGTATGTGTATACAGTGTATTTGTATGTGTTCACAGCGTATTTGTATGTGTTTACAGCGTATTTGTATGTGTTTACAGTGTATTTGTATGTGTATTTTTATGTGTTTACAGAGTATTTGTAAGTGTTTACAGTGTATTTGTATGTGTATACAGTGTATTTGTATGTGTATACAGCATATTTGTATGTGTTTACAGTGTATTTGTGTATACAGCGTATTTGTATGTGTATACAGTGCATTTGTATGTGTTTACAGCATATTTGTATGTGTTTACTGTGTATTTGTATGTGTTTACAGAGTATTTGTAAGTGTTTACAGTGTATTTGTATGTGTATACAGTGTATTTGTGTATACAGCATATTTGTATGTGTTTACAATGTATTTGTGTATACAGTGTATTTGTATGTGTATACAGTGTATTTGTATGTGTTCACAGCGTATTTGTATGTGTTTACAGCGTATTTGTGTTTACAGTGTATTTGTGTGTGTTTACAGTGTATTTATATGTTTACAGAGTATTTGTATGTGTATACAGTGTATTTGTATGTGTTTACAGTGTATTTGTGTATACAGCATATTTGTATGTGTATACAGTGTATCTGTAGCGTATTTGTATGTGTTTGCAGTGTATTTGTATGTGTTTACAGTGTATTTGTATTTGTTTACAGTGTATTTGTGTTTACAGTGTATTTATGTGTTTACAGCATTTTATGTGTCTACAGAGTATTTGTACGTATATACAGTCAATTCATGTCTATAAAGTATTTGTATCTGTTAACAACGTATCTGTAGGTGTCCACATGCTGAGTGTTTGTATGTATATACACTGTATAGTCATTTGTATGTGTACACAGCATGTCTGTAGTGTATCTGTATGTGTCAACAACGTACTTGTATGTGTTTACAGCGTATTATAAGTCAACAACATATTTGTGTTTACAGCGTATTATGTGTCAACAACGTATCTGTGACAGTGTCTACAGCGTATGTGTATACAGAGTATTTATCTGGGTCTATAGTGTATTTGTATGTATGTACAGTGAACTCTATTTAATTCGAATTAATTTAATGCACATTATTTTACTTAGCACTAAATTTGATGCGAAGTAAATAGAGCGCATCCGTGTGAACAAGACATGGGAATAAACATTCAAAACATGGTTAATTATTCTACTAGAAAACAATGCTATGATAATACCCATTACTTTCAACACAAGCGCTTTCAAATGATATCTCTATATCATGTACCAGTTAAACTAGTTTTCACCGTTTCAGGGTACTGCACGTGGATTTAATGCGCTGATAATACGAATTCAGCTGTACATATTTATCATCACAACTGAGTTTCATTTAAATGCATTCATCTTGAAAAAGTGTTTGAGCAACATGTTTTACAAAATATCAAAATAAATTCACATTAGTCAGGTATAAACTACAACATTGTGGGTTTTTGAACTGCATATAAATTAATTGGATAATAAAAGTGATATCATGTATCACCAGGAAACAGTCAAAACTATTGTTCCTCGGTGGTGTGGATTACCTTAATAAACAATTATTTCATGTATCTCAGGGAAACAGTCAAAACTATTGTCTCGAGGTGGTGTGGAAGACCTCATGAACTAACACGAGCGCCATAGTTCATTAGGTTTTTTACACCTCTGACGGGCAATAGCTTGGTCCGTTTCTCTGAAACACATGAAATACTGTTTTATTATCCAATTAATCAATCTATTTATCTGCTATTTAAAGTACCGCAATGTTGTAGCTTATACTTCACTAATGAGAATTGACTTTAATATTTTATACAACATTGTTTTAAAACATGTCAACATGCATGTACAGTGTATTTATAAAACTTAGCTGTGACAATGGATATTACACTGTCTGTTAAATACGAACAGAACATATGTAGCAAAATTCATGTGCAGGGTCATAAAACAGTCAAAACTATGGACCAGTCAATAGTTTAATTGGTGTATGCTCAAAGAAGGAAGCAAAAATGGTTACTCTAGTAATAGACAATTGAATAATGACGTGAACTATTGCCCTTGGATGCAGGGGATTTAGCAGTTTACGAGACTTTTTGGTTATCCCTACCGCTGTATATATTGAATAAAAATTCATATCTGAACTTATATCAGTGGGTTACAGATCAAGTCCAGCTTTCTTGACCTATTTTTTAAAAAGAATTACAGACCCTGAACTTAGCACATAATGTCACAAAGTAGGACCCTTTGTGATGCTTGCCATTACTATGAATAAAATATAGTTTTACAATGTTTAAAGTAATTGATAGTTTCTTCGTGCATTCACATTATGTGTAGTAATTGGTAATGTTTAATAGTGTTTCAAGTCATCGATATTGTTTACACATATAGTAATTGATAGTTTTGTATTGTGTAAAGTAATTATTATCGTTTCAAAGTGTTTATAAACCATATTGTAAGCATAATGTACTATTTTCTTAAAAATTCTTTGAAAATCAGTTGTACCTGCGTCAACATTATGTTTACATTCAAAAGGACAAACAATGACATGGTTCACTTGTACATATGTATCTATAGTATGCAAAATTAATATAATTCTCTATCATGTCGTTTTTGCATTAAGCACCTTTTCTCATGGGCGCAATCATATGTATCACTTCTAATAGTTGGCATTAACACTGACCTTGTATCACTTCTAATAGTTGGCATTAACACTGACCTTGTATCACTTCTAATAGTTGGCATTAACACTGACCTTGTATCACTTCTAATAGTTGGCATTAACACTGACTTTGTATCACTTCTAATAGTTGTCATTAACACTGACCTTGTATCACTTCTAATAGTTGGCATTAACACTGATTCTAATAGTTAGCATTAACACTGACCTTGTATCACTTCTAATAGTTGTCATTAACACTGACCTTGTATCACTTCTAATAGTTGTCATTAACACTGACCTTGTCTCACTTCTAATAGTTGGCATTAACACTGACCTTGTCTCACTTCTAATAGTTGTCATTAACACTGACCTTGTCTCACTTCTAATAGTTGGCATTAACACTGACCTTGTATCACTTCTAATAGTTGGCATTAACACTGACCTTGTCTCACTTCTAATAGTTGGCATTAACACTGACCTTGTATCACTTTTAATAGTTGTCATTAACACTGACCTTGTCTCACTTCTAATAGTTGGCATTAACACTGACCTTGTATCACTTCTAATAGTTGGCACTAACACTGACCTTGTATCACTTCTAATAGTTGGCATTAACACTGACCTTGTATCACTTCTAATAGTTGTCATTAACACTGACCTTGTCTCACTTCTAATAGTTGTCATTAACACTGACCTTGTATCACTTCTACTAGTTGGCATTAACACTGACCTTGAAATAATGGCAACAAGAATCTAAATATTACACATTTAATAAAAGTACTTTCCGTATACATACATATTTTACATGTATATATGGATACAGATACAAACTAAATAATGAACCATACAAATGCACAACTCTGCCCTGTCTATAGCATTTTACAGGACCTGTTCTAACTCAAAATAGCAGTGGGGAAGTCTACGCTTTAACTTTAAATTCTCCAATATACTCCAATGTCACAATGCTTATAACAATTAATAATACACCCCGAGTCTCGAGAATATGTTGGAAATAAATCACTTGCAAACTTGGAGTACTTCTCTTCACTAGATACATGTAATTTTTTGATAACACGTAATTATTAGCTGTCACCTGTTTCCATTACAAACGATACAGTTCTTGCAATGCCACAAGATTTTACAGCTGTAAACAAATGAATGTCATAAGGATTTTGTCCAGAAGAGCAAATCATCTATATTTTCTTATCCAAATTGCCTGACATTTTTGCTCATGACATGAGTTAGAACTATATAGTATAGGTGTATGTGGTAGATATAAAATATCATTTATGCAGTCATAATTACCGTTACATAAATAAAATCATTGACACTGTGAATGCTATTCTAGAAGTGGAAATCTGACTCGCATGTACATTTGCTTTGTTCCAAACAAACCACACTGTCTTCCACATGTACATGTGTATTATTTGGATTGAATCTCAGCAGATGTGCTCTCAACAATTCTTGAAACCACCAGTCACTATCACAACATAATTTCAAGGCCTGATCATTTAAAGTTTTGTCAGGAATCTATCATCAAGACTGTGTAATTAATGCAGATACTGAGTTTTGTCTGGAAACTATCATCAAGACTGTGTTTCTTCCTTTGGAAATACAATGTCGAACACTTCTTTATAATGTTTAACAAAGTGCACTTCAAGATCGGATTTCACAGCTTCATCCAAATCTTCAAATTTACTTCTGTTTTCTTCTGGTAATATCACACATTTCATTCCAGCTCTCTTGGCCTAAACACAAAAAAAAAATCACATAAAGCACAAGACATTTTCCCTCATTTTTCATATTAACAAGATGTGTTTGTGAAACACAAATGCCCCCGATAATGGCCAATTCCGAAGATGGCCAAGGTCAGAAGGGCAAATATCTTGGTACCAGTAGAAAGATCTTGTCAAAAGAAATGCTCATGTACAATATGAAAGCTCTAATATTTACCATTTAGAAGTTATGACCAATGTAAAAAAAATTAAAAGTAGGTCAAATGTCATCAAGGTCAAAAGGTTTAATACCAACGGAAAGGTCTTGTAACAAGGAATACTCATATTAAATTTCAAAACTCTATCTCTTACTGTTCAAAAGTTATTAGCAAGGTTAAAGTTTTCAAAAAGTAGGTCAAACTCCAAGGTCAAGGTCACAGGGTAAAAAATGTTGGTACCCACAGAAAGGTCTTGTCACAAGGAATACTCATATGAAATATCAAAACTCTATCTCTTACTGTTCAAAAGTTCTTAGCAAGGTTAAAGTTTTCAAAAAGTAGGTCAAACTCCAAGGTCAAAAATGTTGGTACCCACGGAAAGGTCTTATCACAAGGAATACTCATGTGAAATATCAAAGCTCTATCACTTACTGTTCAAAAGTTATTAGCAAGGTTAAAGTTTCAGACAGAATGACAGACAGGACAAAAACAATATGCCCCCCCCCCCCCCCCCCCGTTCTTCGATCTCGGGGACATAAAAATTCAATAATTCCAATGTTATTTATTACAATTGTTTTGATGTGGACAAAAATAAAGCTGAACAAGAGTTTATATATCAATAAATCCGAAAACGCGATGTATTAATACACGCCTGAAAACAAATAACATAGTGCGGGGAAAATATTCAAATTTTTGCAATTGTTGATAAAGTGAATGAATTAGAATTGTAAGAATCAAACATTCTTTTTGAAGAATTTATCGATGTGTAAACTCTGGACATTTTACTAACAAACTTAACATAAAAGTGCTTTGCACTTTTATTCAGTTTGTGAGTAAAATGTCCGGAGTTTACACATCGATAAATTCTTCAAAAAGAATGTTTAATCCTATAATAAATAAAAGAAAGTTAATCCAAACACTAAATGGTAAAGACATTAACGGAATAAAAATGTCACACATACCGCCAGCAGTTTTTCCTTGAGGCCACCTATTGCCAGGACCTTCCCTGTCAGGGTGATCTCCCCAGTCATGGCCAGTTCCTGTCTGCAGGGCCGGCCCATAGCTAAGGACAACAGAGCTGAAGTTATGGCAATACCTGCACTGGGTCCATCTTTTGGTGTCGCACCCTGGATGTGACAGGTGAGTATAAAGAACAAACATAAGAAACAATGGTTCACTCTACCCTTCTGTTATAACTGCAGATCTGTAGCTCTCTGGGAAAATATTGTGATAAACCAGAGAGCTACCCCTTATAAAAACCTTTGATTTGCAGTGCAGAAAAATCTGTGCATGGCTGAGGCCTTCTATTGCTGTGTCACTGCATTGCCAATCACTGCCTCAAAAATTTTATTCAAAAAATGTGAGAGGCTAAGGAATTGTACAGATATGCTACTGAGACCCCTGTATAACCCCCCCCCCCCCGACAAACAAAACATTAAAAAAAAACCCCAAAAATCCCCCCCCCCCAAACAAAAACAAACAACTGGATATTTTAATAATGAACTGTAACAAAACAACTGGATATTAAGTATAATGAACTGTAACAGGGCTGATCTACAACTACTGATGACAAACAGATAATTCTGTATCCACAAACCTCTGGAGAGTGAAGATGGATGCTGGATTTGAAGAAGAAGTCATTATCAGGATCTATTTCCTGCATTAGTGTCCTGCTGTATGTGTAGGCAATCTTGCTGCTCTCCTCCATCACCTTGGCCATATTCCCAGTCACATTGAAAGAGGGAGGGTTCTCCTTCTCCTTGTCTGTGCCAGTTAATAGTTTTACACATTCCAGGTATAGTGTTGTCCCACCTGGATTATAAATAAACACAGTGTACATATTCCTAATACTGTACATAAATTTAATGTTATATAGCACTATCTAAACATGCTAATAACATACAAGACCTTTAAAAAAAAAACCCACTACATGTACACTGTACGAGGAATAAATGTCTTTACACTTCAACACAATGGAGACTTCATGTTCAAGGGATTATTTCCTGATCACCCCTCCAAAATATCTAAAATAATTTCATGACACACTGACGACAAGACGGACATTTTTGTGAAGAGGATGAATCCGACCTACCATAGCTGGTCCAAGCCAGTCCTGTGACGACACCTGGTGGTGTGACATCATACATCCTGTCCGTCTGGAAAATTGGTAGACCAATAAACTTCTTCAGGGTGTCATTCGCAACCACTACCTTTTCATCCTCTTTCTTGGCAATCATTAGGGCACACTTTCTATAAATCTGTGGAAGAAATATTTTTATTATGGATTCAACAATCTTTAAAAACTTGAAATACTATTATAGTTACTTTGATCTACAGAGATCATTAAAACCACTTGCTATAGGGAGTATGTATAAATGACCAATTTGTTCCATATAGTTACCTTTTCAATGTGTTTTTGAAGATTTCTGACACCACTTTCTCGACAGTAAGAGTGTATCAGTGACCTCATGGCCTCGTCTGAAATCTGAACCTGTTCATTTCCAATGCCAGAGTTGGTCTCCGCTAGTGGAACTAAATATTTCTGAAAACAAATGAATGATACCAGCAGTTTTATTGTACAAATCTGGTGGCTAATAAGCACATAGAAAACAATTCTATATGAATGCACCTAAACATTATCACGACATGTAGACAAACCTGCGCTATATGGAATTTTTCATCTGCAATGTATCCTGAAACTTCGATGACTTCCATTCTGTCCAACAAGGCATCAGGAATAGTTTCAGTGTCATTGGCAGTGCTAATAAATAGGACCTAACAAACAAAGAATCAACACATTAGAACATAAAGGATGAAAACACTTAATATCACAGCAGCTTTTGTGTCCACTGACAAACTTCAACTGATAGACTGATACAGAAATAATTCCCACTACACTGCACCATAATGATGGAATTCACACCTTGGACACATCTATCGGTACATCCAGAAAATGGTCTAGAAAGTTGGCATTCTGTTCTGGGTCCAACAGTTCTAGCAGCGCTGCAGCTGGATCCCCATGGAATCTGTTGCTTCCTATTTTGTCCACCTGGTCATCATAAAACACAATATTTCGTATTTAGTTCAATTTCAGATCTAGTCTGATAATGTCAAATTTTGGCAGGAAATGTAACTTTTCCCATGGACTCATTGATAAATAGAAACAATCATTTATGTATTAGAACAAAATCTTAGTTAGAGAAGTTGATTAGTCTGTCTTTCATATCAAATGAAATTGAATTTATATCAAAATTCTAACGATTCTGAACATGAACTAGCTCAGTATTTGCTATAACTGTTTATATTACCTCATCAATAAGAACTAGTGGGTTCTGTGACTTGGTTTTCTTCAGACACTGGACCATCTTCCCAGGCATGGCACCAACATAAGTTCTCCTGTGTCCCTTAATTTCTGACACATCATACATTCCCCCCACACTAAACCTGTAATACTGTAACACAGACAAGACAGGATTACTTACCATATACCATAACAATTAATGGGTTAAATACACAGAATGATGGACCGGGTTATGTAGCCTTCATATTAACAATCATTCTATAAGTAATGCATGGCAATACATGTCCTCCACCTATAACCAATCTAATCAAAAGCAGATCTCCCTGGCTGTCACCAGTAGGCTGCTACTGACTCTTAGGTAACTTGTTTGTATAATACTCGGTGTGAACAATCTTACATCAACAGTTTTTGTATATTCATGAAAAAGGAGAAAATTTTACATAACTAATTGCCTAAATCATATGGAATTCACAAAATAAAAACAATACAAAGAACTTAGCAAACAGAGTACGAGAGTTAAAGAGGTTCAGTCAACCATGAAGCTAAGTCTACCAATTTTTGTTAGAGTAAGTCGATCATCACAAAATAATAAACTCAATCTGTATCTACACATTAGATAACCACATATCAAATTTCCTAAGTTAAAGTATAGTTGAAAAAAAGTCCAGAAAACGCATTAAATTCAATAATCTCGTAAAAATCAATCAAGTTGAAATTTGTATACACACATTAGCAAATCACATACAAAATTTGAGCTTCCTAATTCGAAGCTTGGTGAAAAAAGTCAAGAACAGGAAGTTGTGACAGATGGACAGAAAGACAAATGGACAGGAAACTAAAAGTCCCCATTGGCTTTGCTGGTAGAGGACAAAATGATTGATTAGGAATTCTTTTTCACGATGATCAGACCTTACCTCTCTCCCCAGTGCCCTGGCTATTGATTTGGCTATGCTTGTCTTTCCAACACCTGGTGGTCCTTGGAAACATAAAATCTTGCCTTGTGTTGTTCCTTTCAGTTGACTAACTGCTATAAATTCCTATAAAACATAGAATATAGCTTTAACACAGAGCATATCCCCACAGCTATCTGAAAAGTAAATCTTGTGCTTCTATTAGTATTACTGAGATCCATAGCTTTGAATTTTGTTATTGTGTAACGATCTAACAAATACACTGTACCTAAAAAAAAAACCAACATAAATAATTATCACTTTTATATTTTTAGAACTCTGTAAATTGAGAAATATTAGAGTTGTACCATAATTCTGTCCTTGACATCTTTCATGCCATAATGATCTTCCTCTAAGATTTCTTTAGCCTTGGCCAGCTCCAGATTTTCCTCGGTGAACTTTCCCCACGGTAAAATGGTTAGCCAGTCAAGGTAATTACGAGTCACACTGCAATAAAAAGGTACAGTTTCCTTACAAAACTTTCCTTGATATGGCGATAAAGCACTTTGTCATATTTTCAAACCATGGCTCATGCAATACAGCAAGAGTGTGCAAGTTCATTTCTTGGGAACATTTCCTTCACCTGAATTCTGAGGAATGGTTATCAAGGATGGATAACTTGTTCAGTTCTTCATTGATAACATCCATCACATGATCAGGAACAGACAAACCCTAAAACAAAACACAATGAAATTCACATTATTTATCTAATCCATCCACAGCTGATATTCAGATTTGCAAATTTCAAATTTCGATCATCCATATAATTTTGTGAAACCTTGGTGCACTTGTTCCTGTACTAGCAAACGGAGAACATTTAAAAAATGTATTCATCTCAATCATCATTCTAATTTAATTTTAATTTCCTTACAGGCATAAACAACAATATGAATGGGGTTATGCAACACTTTTCTTTCTGAACACAGAAATAAGAGTTATTTCCCTTAAACCACAGCAAAAATCTGAAGCTATCAATATTTGGAGTTTCTAACAAAACCGTTTCTCTCTCTCTCTTGGGGAAATTTTAGATGGCATATCATTACTACTCAACACTGGACTCCAGCTCTGATTTTTTTGCCAATATAATTTCCCTTTCACATCTTTCTTGTCATAAATCTGGATGTACAGCATGTACCTCTAGTCTAGACTTCTCTATTCATCCAGCATAACTTTAAACTTCTCTAATCATCCAGCTAATTCTATACTTCTCCACTCATCCAGCAAAACTAGCAAGGATTTTAACACCCCCCCCCACTAAAATATATGTACATCTACATTTCTATTTGATCTATCTTACCCTCAGCCAATGCTCTATTTTACACAAACTTACCTAGTGTAACTCTATTTTACCCTAACTTACCTAGTGTAACTCTATTTTACCCTAATTACAGTGTAACTCTATTTTACCCTAACTTACCTAGTGTAACTCTATTTTACCCTAACTTACCTAGTGTAACTCTATTTTACCCTAATTACAGTGTAACTCTATTTTACCCTAACTTACCTAGTGTAACTCTATTTTACCCTAACTTACCTAGTGTAACACTATTTTACCCTAATTACAGTGTAACTCTATTTTACCCTAACTTACCTAGTGTAACACTATTTTACCCTAATTACAGTGTAACTCTATTTTACCCTAACTTACCTAGTGTAACTCTATTTTACCCTAACTTACCTAGTGTAACTCTATTTTACCCTAATTACAGTGTAACTCTATTTTACCCTAACTTACCTAGTGTAACTCTATTTTACCCTAACTTACCTAGTGTAACTCTATTTTACCCTAACTTACCTAGTGTAACTCTATTTTACCCTAATTACAGTGTAACTCTATTTTACCCTAACTTACCTAGTGTAACTCTATTTTACCCTAACTTACCTAGTGTAACACTATTTTACCCTAATTACAGTGTAACTCTATTTTACCCTAACTTACCTAGTGTAACACTATTTTACCCTAATTACAGTGTAACTCTATTTTACCCTAACTTACCTAGTGTAACTCTATTTTACCCTAACTTACCTAGTGTAACTCTATTTTACCCTAATTACAGTGTAACTCTATTTTACCCTAACTTACCTAGTGTAACTCTATTTTACCCTAACTTACCTAGTGTAACTCTATTTTACCCTAACTTACCTAGTGTAACACTATTTTATCCTAACTTACCTAGTGTAACTCTATTTTACCCTAACTTACCTAGTGTAACTCTATTTTACCCTAACTTACCTAGTGTAACTCTATTTTACCCTAACTTACCTAGTGTAACTCTATTTTACCCTAACTTACCTAGTGTAACTCTATTTTACCCTAATTACAGTGTAACTCTATTTTACCCTAACTTACCTAGTGTAACTCTATTTTACCCTAATTACAGTGTAACTCTATTTTACCCTAACTTACCTAGTGTAACTCTATTTTACCCTAATTACAGTGTAACTCTATTTTACCCTAACTTACCTAGTGTAACTCTATTTTACCCTAATTACAGTGTAACTCTATTTTACCCTAACTTACCTAGTGTAACTCTATTTTACCCTAACTTACCTAGTGTAACTCTATTTTACCCTAACTTACCTAGTGTAACTCTATTTTACCCTAATTACAGTGTAACTCTATTTTACCCTAACTTACCTAGTGTAACTCTATTTTACCCTAATTACAGTGTAACTCTATTTTACCCTAACTTACCTAGTGTAACTCTATTTTACCCTAATTACAGTGTAACTCTATTTTACCCTAACTTACCTGCAGTGTAACTCTATTTTACCCTAACTTACAGCGTAACTCTATTTTACCACAACTTACCTACAGTGTAACTCTAGTTTACCCAAACTTACCTACATTGTAATTCTATTTTACCCTAACTTACCTACTGTGTAACTCTACTTTACTCTAACTTACCTACAGCATAACTCTATTCTACCTTAACTTACCAGCAGCTTAATTCTATTTTACCCTAACTTACCTACAGCGTAACTCTAGTTTACCCTAACTTACCTGCAGCTTAATTCAATTTGACCTTACCTGCAGTCTAGCTCTAAACTTTTCTTCTATGGCATCCTTGTCATCTTTCTCCATACCCAGCTCTTTCTTGATCAGTTTTAATTGTTCCCTTAAGATGAAGTCACGGTGCTGCTTCCTTACTTTCTCTTCCACCTAAAACATCCAGTCATCGTCTGCTTTTTATTGTAACCCAAACACCAAAAAAATTCATCTGACATGCAAACATCTAAACTGTTGAAAATAAAATCAAAAAAGTTAAAATTTAGCATTACCTCTTCGCCAATTTTCTTTTGAAGCTTGTTTCTTTCGTATTCTTTCTTTAGAAGTGTTAGCACCATGTGTAATCTCTCTGATACCTACAATCCCAACAAAATACATTACAACGTTAGACACTTCAAACTTATGTTAGAATCAGTATGTAAAAGACAATATTCATATGCATGTGATAATAAGATACTTCTGTAACAATCAAAGCTTCACTTTGGGTATATCATCAGAATTTACACTTTATCTTTTTCAAACTTCGAAATATCCTAAACTTTTGACATATCCTATGGACTCTATGTGTTTACTTGCACTTGTATAAAATAGAGTATAGTAGTAATTAAAATATATAAAGTATCAGTAGACTGACATGCTGTCTGATGTTTAAGGACTTTTAGGGCTGCTGGACAGCCTGGTAATTTGAGAGGAACTTAAAGCTTGTATTCACTTACATTCAACTCCTCAAGAACGGACTGTAAATCCGATGATTCTGCAGCTGTTAATTGTGCACCTATATATAAACAGTGTACAAAATACATGTATTGCTATTTTCTTAGTTCATATAAACTTTGTCAATAAAAATGCAAAAACCTGAGGTTGGTTGAGTGATTGATTGTATATTGTTTAACGTCCCTTTCGAGAATCTTTCACTCATATAGAGACGTCACCATTGCCGGTGAGGGGCTGCAAAATTCAGGCCTATGCTCAGCGCTTACAGCCTTTGAGCAGGGAGGGATTTTATATCTTGCCACACCTGCTGTGACAAGGGGCCTTGGTTTTTGCGGTCTCATCACATTAAAACACATTAATGATAAATAAGTTTATACATCCATTTTACACTTTAACAGAAAAAAAGAAGAAGAAAGAAATAAAGAAAGAAAGAGAAAGAAAAAACCTTCTCAATATGTATAAAATGAATAATTCTGTAAAATGAAAATAGTAAGTACTAGTTATAAAAAACCTGTTTTGATTGTCCCTAACCATGGTCTTATAGAGTGGTTTAAATAAGTATACCTAGGTCACTAATATATACTGGGTTATCATTAAATCGGTTGTGTTGAATCATGTAGGCCAAATTTTCCCTAGAATGAAAGAAAATACATTGTAATAGATTGATGTAATATTCATGTAAGAAACAAATAATATGTCACATAAACCATGATGTAAATTTGAAACTACAACCTTCGCAGAATGTAAACTGACCTGTAAATGGGATTCAGAGATACAATGTCTCTGATGGTCTCTACCACTGCTGCTGTTGTGGCCTAGGTAAACAGATTAAAAACAATGGATGAAAATGCATCATACAGCCCACTGTACTTTCAGAGAAGGGTGGACTCATACAACAATAACAGATTGTCAAATATTACAGGATTATAAATTTTTTGTCATGTCAAAAACAAAGGTTCAACTTCAGAGATTGGGGTTAAACAGAACTTGGAACTGACTAGCTATGCTTCACCATATTACTTATCATTCAATATCCCTTCCTCTCAAATTTCAGAGAAACCATGAAAAACTATTTCCTGAGAACTTACTTTCATTTGATCATTGTATTCATAGGAGAGGTCCTTGACATTCTCTGTTTCCACCATCAGAATTTTATCCATGGACACAGTTTTGACATCGTTTTCATCCACCTTTTCTCCAATGGGAGGGGGCGTTGGTGTGTCCAGTGCTCCAATGGGAGGGGGTAGTGGTGTGTTCAGTGCTGTGATTACAGAGGTAATGTTGCATGAACATGGAAACATTTTTAGAAATTGGCTTTATCATTGTCACTTTTACAAAACAACATTCTGACTCACGATCAACTACAATGATTCAAAATAATAATTACATGTTGCTTGTTATTTTGCATCTCATATTCATCTATACTCTTTAATAACATTTTATATTTTGAAAATGTGAATTTTCTCTCAACCTAACTTTTCCAATAGAAATGAAAAAGTGAAATCAAATTCTTAAAACTGTAAGAAAATCTAAAATATTTCTAGGTAAAGAACCTGTATTGTCTCTCTTTACTGACTTATAATTTCTATACATATACAAATGTTCACTTATGAGTTACATGCATATACATGTACACACATCTGAATATCTGTAGACCTACAATTTGACTCTTCCTCTTGTGCCTCTGTGATGTCTATTTTCTCTTCGGTTCCATTGTTTGCTTTGCCGTTTCTTCTTCGCTTCATTTTCCTCTTGCTGTCATTTTTTTCTTGAGTTGCCTCTTTCACTTTCACAAAGAAACATTTCCATATTCATCACTTTATTTATGTAATCAAGTCATTATTATATAATTAGTTAAGTCATAGGAAAGAAATGGCAGCTAATACATGATTCTCAGTTTTGACCTTTTGACAACTTAAAATATATGCTATATATATATCATTAATTAGCAACAATGTTCGCTTCAGTGATGGTGATTCGGGTACACAACAACATGTACTTACTTGGTGAAATTGTCTCGCTTGGAAAAGGTTCAGCATCTTCTGGTAAAGCTTCAGTAATTCTTATCCTGGGAAAAAGAAAGCACAATGTAAACCGACATCAGTATCAAATACCACAGAACATGTACATGTATATGGCTATTTCACCATAATGCATGTAATTGAAAGAATTTCAATTAACAAGAAAAAACATACTTTTAAAATCTAAAAAATTAACCTAGTACAATTACTATACTGCACACAAACCTTCTATGACAGTTGACAATTAATCTTATTTTTGTTTTCATATCCTGCAACTCAGCAATCTGGACAAACGTTCCTACTTTGTAAATGTCATCCAAAGATAAAACGGAGTCAGCTTCATTTCTAAAGAAGAAATAAAAATATCTGGTATCATTTTGCAGAACATTGCATAACTGACCACATGTTAATAAATCTGTTTAATTTTTTATTGAAAAATACAATCAAGGACTCAAAACTCCTACTGACTAACCCCAAATTGGAAAAGGTTGTTTTTCTGGGTTAGCAAGTGTTTAATTTTCAAAAAGACAGTTTCCTCGAAATTGCATTTATGTATTTGGTTAGAGTAAATAAATATCAATAATTTGTTCCCCATCATGAATTTTTACGTATTTTTTTTTTTTTATAATAATCTTAAAGCTTACGTCACATTGATAATGAATGTATGCACTACTTTCTTATTTTCATTATCACTATTTTAAATTGTTGGTAATCATAAAATATGATGTAATAAATATTAAACTTTTTCTAGAGTCCAGACTGATTTGAATTTTGATGAAAATGAGCTAATTTTAACAAAACTTTTTCTGACCCGTAGTCTTTATTTAAAGTTTAATTGCTATTGTATATCAAACAGACCATGTCCTAATGCATAGCCTCATTGTCATTTTAATTCAAGGTTACTTCTATATATTCTAGTTTTGTCCTGTTGATACTCATGTGCTCTGACAGTGACCTTGAATACAGATCTATATAGTGATGCAACACATTTGATAAACATGACAATATGAATACTTACGAATCACTTTTCTTCAGAAAAACTCCTGCATATGGTTGATTTAATTTCACTTTTCTCCTCAGCAAATCCATTAAATCTGGGTCTTTAATCTTAAAATAATATTTTCTATCTAAATGTCTGAATTAGCAATTATAACGTTGCTAGTTTTCGAATGACCAACATGCAGGTACAGCAACATTGAACTGTTGCAGTGTTTACAACAAGACGCTTGAGCTCAGAATGTGCATCACAATAAGAAAGATTATCTACTCTAATTTGGGTAAATATTAATTTCAAATAAATTATCAAATTATACATATACATTAAATTGGGTTTTTTTTGGGGTTTTTTTTATATCAAAGCCAGCCTTTTAAAGAGATGCAAAATGTTAACATACCTCTAGCATTTTACTAAATTTAGGGAAAACGGGATTTCGATTGACAGCTAATACCGGCACCCGTGGAAAGTAATCGGGCACAGTTAGAGGAGTAGGCAGATATTGAGATCCTTGGACTGGGGGGCTCTCTCCATCATCCCCTCCAGGACCTTGGCTCGAATAAGATCTTACACACTGCCAATTCACAGATGATGCTCGTTTCCCAGTTTTTAAAATGTTTTTACTCCAGTTAGACAATTTTCTAGAATTACATAACCTGTTTTCCACACTAGAAATATGATGCAACCTCCGTACTGCCGATTCTTTTCCTGTATTTGGTTTTGCCGAACAAGAATGGCGAATGTAAATCGATGGAGAATTTTCCGAAACTTGAGTATGTGACTTTAAGAAACTTAAATAACGTTTGTGATATTTAACTATTCCAGAACGTCCCAATTTAAAATGACATGTGTAAAAATTTCGCATGAAGGTCGCCATTTTTACCTTTACTTCCGGTGGTGTGAAATTTAGTAGTCGTACAGGTTATATTCGCTCCACTGCATAATAAAAATCCTTGATCACACAAATTTTTTCTCCCCATTTTATTTTTTTTCTATTTATTAAAATCAATAATAGAATGAATCATATTCCATTAATAATATTAAATTTAAAGTTCTGAATAAATTTTAATATTATATGAAAATGGAAACAACTATCATGATAAAAATTAATATAAGCAACAATACAATGCAGTTGATAACAATAATATTAACAATATAATAAATAAACCCCAGACATTTTATCACATTAACATAAAAAAAAAATACAGACTGGAATGATATTTATGTGATCACATTCTATAAAATGCCAGCTTTTTCACTAAAAGGGCATGCATATGCAATACATCGATCACTTACAACCTGTATGCAAAACACATGAACAAATGAAATAAGATATTAGTCTTTATCTCATGCATAAACAAAATCTATTTCTGACAGCGCAAAATACTAGCATATAGTGTATCTCGCACATTTCAATGAAGGAATACTCATTTACTTCATTCATCATGCTGCAAAATATAGCTACTACATGTATATATCTAATAATGATTTACACATAATTTGATTTCCTCTGGAAACACCCCTGGATTTGGTCCACTCTCATTGCTATACTGTACATGTACAATTTTTAAATGTCACCGAAAAATTTAAAAAGTTCTGATCATATGACAGTGATGGGTAGAATCTTAAAATGTCTGTGAAACACAATTATACTCCCAGTGAGGACATGAATTCCACCCGTGACCCATGAATTAATGACTAAGTTTTGAAAATCCTAGTGAATTGATTGTGTAATGTTGAGTTTGCACATGCAATTTCTTATTCTTAATCAATTAAGTATAAACATCTGTTAACAAATTATATAGATGCCAAAAATTACACCCATACACCCCTATTTCTCAAAATTCACAATTTCTCTCTCTCTCTCTTTCTCTTTCTGATCTCTCTCTCTCCCACCAAGAAAAAAAAAGTCATGCAGTTATTAAAATAAGGTACTGTTGATCATATATCCCTAAAGTTTCCTTCAAATCCAATTCAAAATTGTGTTCACAAACATTTTCAGACATCAAAATGCCTAAATTCATTTTGTAGTGTAAAACATCTTTGGTATCTTACAAAATAACACCTCATGGTACTCACAGTAGGAGGAACTTATTGATAGTAGACCAACCTTGTGATAAATGGACAGGACAAAGTGAAACAATATCCATGCATATGGGAGGGGACAATTTAAAAACGCAATACAATTTGCATTCATTCTTTGCAGATGATTGAATTATGGTGAATTTATAATGAAGCAAAGGATAACAAAAACTTTGGCACTGAAGAAATTAATTTGCTCCATATAAATCAATTAACCTCTTATAATGTGGAATCCCGAGTATACCCATTGATATTTCAAAGTTTTCATCTTTCAAAAAGTTTTAGCAGCTTTATATATATATACACTGGACCTGTTTCCAAAATAATACAAAATCATTTTGATTTACACATAACGAACAAATCGAGGAAGGACATGCATAGAATGCCCCTAGTTGAATAACGCTGGGGATAATAAGGAGAAATTGTATACATGTATAATACCCTGCTTTGTCATCGTGAAGCATAAGCAATAATTATTACAAACTTGCACTTGGTTGCTATATTGTGCTCCAGTGGATTACATAGTATTTTGACGCCAAGAAGTATATTCACATTGCTCTGACTAATTACAAGTAACAGAAGCTAACTTTAAAGTCTAAAAATATTGTCATTCTACAGGTTTGAGTGTTATTTGTAGTATTAAAGAGTCATCCACCAATAGTGGGGAATTTGGTTGGCAGAGCTCTGCAACAGATACTTTTTTGTCCATCTCAGTATCAGCTGTGTATCTTGTCTTGGAAAAATTTTTGCGCCCACTAACAGAATGAAGAATCTCATCCTTCCCAACGACAGAAAGTAGATACTCAATTGGTCGAGGCTGATCTAAAATGAGATTGGAATAGAGAATGCATCTGAATTCCTCTGAAGTTGACGAGAATCCTTTTGGATGGCACTTTAGATCCCAGTCCCAAGTTTGTTGAGGAAATGTTGAAGCTCTTGTTGAAAACCTGAAGCTAACTTCTGAACACTTAGGACAGGCCGAGAATGGTTGAATCACAAAGCGCTTGTCCCATCTGAGATCAGTGTAGTTTCGCAATAGAAAGCAGGGTCCTATGAACTCTTTCACCATGGCTCTACTGGTCAGCGGCAATGCATGGTACTTGTAAGCCTGGAGAAAGTGCTTCTGAAATATATCTTTATACTTCTGTGCCACTTCACTGGATTCAACAGCACAAAGCTGCTCAGCTGTCATCATGGGAAAACGAATATGCTCCACAATTTCAGTCAGCTCATGGATTTTTTCTCCTGCTCTTACTGGAAACTGGGGACACAGCAGCCATTTTAACATGGCATTCCACAGTTGAAATTCATCTTTGATACATAAATCTGAGCTCTTGAGAAACTCAATGAGTTGTTGATTGTCCATACCAACCCACTCATCCTCCCACTCCACAGACCCTATGATGTCATCCATCTTTTCTGCCATTGCTCTGATGCAGGAATTGGTCAGACGTGTGTTGTTGCACTTTGTGGCATATTGAAACCAAACATGAAAGACATCCTTCAGCTGTAGTTTTGGAATGATGAAGGAGCATGCAAATGAGATGCAGACATTACGTAGATCTGTGACATTGTATTTATCTGCTAAAATTAACACAGGTAGTGTGTTGTCTATGTTAAGTTTGATATGGCAACTGTAAAGGAATTGCAGAAATCTTGGGAAGACAGTGACACACATACTATCCTCTGTCAAGTTGAGATCCTGAAAGAGCATGGAATTTTATGAGTTTTTAAAGTGAATCATGTCTGTGTTGACAGTTGTGGTTCATTTAATATCAAACAGTGAAGTAAGACATATGTGCAACAATGCATTGTATACACTTTGAAAGTTTCTATCTTAATTTTCATAATTTCTTGTCCAAATCTGTTTTCACATTAAAGTTTTAAATTAATTGCTTTTATGTCCATTGTACATAAATGTATTTACTTCAGTTAACAAATATCAAACTGCAGCCAGAATAAGCCTGAACACAGCTTGTATACTTCCACATGAAATGTTTGAATTTACTTATAAAACAAAAGTTCTGTATGAAAACAAAACTGTGACTTGACTTATTTTTACTGCAATTTTATAACTGAGTTGAATGTCAACAACTTGATGGCTGACTGTTTGATTTCTTTAGTTAGATTGTATTTTTTAACTTAATTACCTTTTTGCTCCCATCACTCCACTCTTCACTCAGCATGCGCTCGAACACATCACTGGTACGCACCAGGATCAGCTTGTGTGCATAGAAATTATTTCCTCCCACCACTAGTGTTACATCACTGAGTGAAGAGTTGTTGTAGAATTTGGCCTGGTCACTCAGGACTTGTCTCTCATTACCATAGCAATCAATCCCCTCTGGACTGGCCAGGGAGAGGGCAGTGGGAGATGTGGGAATGGACACAGACATCTGACTTTTAGAGTTGTAAGACACCTGATCCCCATCATGCTGTGCCAGAGGGGCAGTATCAAGCTGCAGACCAGCGATGTTCAGTCCAGCAGCCATCAAGGCAATTACTTTAAATATAAAACTTTATAATACAATATTTATCTATGAATCAAGCATGCTGAAAATTTATAAAGACATCGGAGGTAGTTGTACATGTACGAGAGCTGTTTCAAACCTAGCCATAACCTTCCTGGGATATGAAACACATTTCATAGTATGTGTAGGCATCAAAATGTAAGAATTGTTTTGATACCATATTGTATTTTAGAGTAGTACAAGTTTACTTGTTTAAAAAAAAACAAAAAAAACCCCCATAAATATACATAATTTATAAATAATCAATATATTAAAAAGACATCTTGGTATGTGCATGTAATGTATTTAAAGCCAGGCAGTGATAAAAAAAAATCACTGATACTTATGATTGCATTGCAGAACTATAACCATAAACTTTTAAGGGGAAAGATAATTTCATTGAAAATTGAAATGAAGTAGAATCTGTGTATCATTAACTTTATGATTTTGATATTATCAATAATTCTTTATACACTACTGCTTCCAAACTTTTGGATTAATTAAACAAGTTCAAGGGAAAAAATCAATGCACTATAACTATAAGAAAATGTGAAATTTGAAAACATCTGAAAATTGACAAAGACATTATTTCAACATTCATTCATTAGTCATCTGTTGTAAACTTCAGCCCAGTGACAGCGAATTGTATTTGCTTTGCCGCGAATCACAATATGCACCCTGCTATTTTTTCATCAAAAATGTACAAATGAAAACACATAAAAGCACTAACCTGTGTTGCAAAAGGTCAAAACACAACCCGTCTAAGCTGACTTTTCCTTTGTTTATGTTTTAGTGTTGTCACCGGAAGTGCGTCTGTTTACATTATTATCTCCCTTCTTAATAGAAGCAGCATGATTGTGGGATTTGAAGAAATGTTGTTAGTCAGTAATCGTGCGTGAAAGGCCACTTCCTGGTAAAGAATGAATTCTTACATTAAATTGAGTATATGTGGTGCAATAATCTGCATTAATATATTTATAATTATATCGTGATACAACTCAATCGATTTTCACTCATGGAAAATCTGACCAAGAGGGACAACTCTGGATAAAACGCTATGTTGCATTTTCATAGAACCTTCATGCAGCTTTTATGAATTATGTAGAATCGTGAAATTTATTCTAGGAAGACAGGGTCTTGCTTTTGGCATGTATTTATATTGTTGAAAATACTAGAATAAAATGAAATATAGTGATCGATCTGATATTATTTTGCGACCAGGTCAATTATTGACTCAATAGCCACAGTTCATAGAGCCCAAATCATAACATTTCTCCCTCCTTAAATTGCCTTTGCCCTCGAAGATACCACCCAGATTTTTTGGCCACTTGCAGGACTCTTTCCTGCAAATTCAGGATGGTGAATGGCACCAAATGTAACAAGAAAACCAGAACCCTGTATTACTAGACACTAAGGTGCTCTAACCACTGAGCAATTCAGACTGATATCCATGGTCCAGGCATGCATATAGCCCAAACCATCATATATGTATTATGGACTGAGACATTTAGATAAATATGGTAATCAAATATCTGCCTATTACAGGTACGTGTAGTTTTCTTCCAGTGATTTTTTAAGACGCATTTGAGGTCCGAATATCGGCCCTCAATTCCCCTCCCAAAAATTACTAATTTTTTCCCAATTTAACTTGCACTTTTCCCCAATAATAAAAACTGGCAAAAAAGTATGTGTTAAAAAATAAGTTCAAAGTGAATAGTTTATGTGCGACATGACAAAGACGCATCAATTCAAGATGAGTTAGAAAGAGTATTCGAAAATTTTAAGAGCTTAAAGAAAAGAAAGTTATAGATGTAAAATAAAAGAAGAATGACATCAATTAGTGTTTGATTTCTTGTTTGATATGACATATTTAGCATATTTACAATAATGACTACATTTTTCCAATTTGATCAAAATGTTGACAATTTTTCCCAATTCGAAAGCCACAGGACCCTTTTGAAAAATGTTGAAAAATCACTGTCTTCCCTATATTCCATTGTCACTTCATAAACTTCTATTCTTTTATTGAATTAGCATATTAACTGCAGAAGTACACTAGTTTATTGTTACATGTGCACTACAAGGTTATTCTCACTGCTTATAATAAAAGGTTTGTTTCTTTTTATTGAATGATCTAAAGTTGAAATCTTTCTGACTATAAATGTGAAATCCTACAGATAAAACTCTATCTTAAATGCTGCAAAACATAAGTACTTGGTAAACAAGTCTAGTAAATACACGTATAGGCTAGATATTGGCCTAATTTTGATGGGATGTTAACAGCAAGCACAGGTTGTGTTGTGAAGCAACAAACTCACTCTAATAGATCAAATAAATTGTTTGAAAAGTACCGCAAACATTTTTGATAACCAGACAAGTTTTCTCGACACACTTTCGTTTGTTTTGTTGATGATTGTTGGTTTGGAAAATCTCAATGCAAGTGTTTATTGTCAACTATGTTATATTTGCTTATTTCCTGTGTTAAATGAACAGGCATATCAAATGTCTAAAGTCCTGAACATTGCAAGATGTTAAGGGTCTCCACTCATCTAAACGGTCACACTGTAAAACTTATTAGATATATATTGTTGTATATAAACATGTAGTGTTATTAACTGTGTTTTCCGCTTTCAGATATGAGTTGATTCCACGTGGAAATTCTGTATGTGAAGATGAGAGCAGTACAGATATTGAGGAGAATATATGCCAGAGACTTCAGTTTCTGTAAAACAAAAATCCTCACCAGATTCCTAAGTTCCAGCACTAACATTGAAGCATGGACAGATCATTTTAACTCCCCAACACCTGAGTTTGACTGGCAATACCTGTGTGATGATGCAAATCTTAAGGAAATTGAACAAAACATAATGGACAGAAAAGGAATAGGAGATATATATAAAGTTGTAAGTCAATGCATGTACTTTTTATTTTCAAAATTTTGATGGTATTCAATGATGTTCATATGAAAAATAATAGCAGAATTAAGAGAAACGAATAGGAAAGAAAAAATTGTGTGTGCATTCAATGAATAACAACCAAAACAAAACAAATTTTTGAACTTGTGTAATGTCATTTTGTGCCAAATATAAGTATAATTATTATTACTGCATTATTTCAGAGGTCATTGTGGAAATCATACCAAAGAGAAACTAATGTAAGTTCTGCACTTTGTCATTCTTTTCAAAATGATATTATATTGTGTGTGAGTGCATTAATGGACAAACTTCAACTTGTTTGCAAGGGGATTGACACAAAGAAATATCAATAAATCAAAAACAAGAGTTGTAAAGGCCTTATGCAAAGCATGTGAACAAATAATGAGATGATACAAAATAGTAAACATGTTTCTTTGTTTTTTGTGATACAGGTGTCATTGAAGGAGTCCCTGTTACAGCAGTTAAATACAGCAGCTTCAGAACTCCCAAACAGAACCTCCCCATCCTCTGTGAGTAACGACAGACGTGTTACACTGTAAAAACTTTAAAATGATAATACAATTTATTTCATCAGGGTAATACACAATTTAATGGGAAGATTAATTACTCTCCAAAATGAAATTTGGAGACTCATTGTTTTTGAACAGTTCTTACAATGTATTATTCTTCTGCTTTTTTCCCCCGCTTCTTCTTTCTCACACCTAAAATCATCGTCGAATACCCATGGCCGCGGGTATCCAATGATGACCTAAAATTGTCAGTGTCTTTCTCCGAGACTGGTTGATGAAAGTATTTTTAAATACTCAAGAATATGTAACTTGTATGAAGGTCAACTAAGTACAGTGATCGTGACCTCAGACTGACCTCAGACATTGATCAGGTAAACCAATATACCTTCAGAACCTGGACTGATAGACATAGGATCTTCAACAATGATGATTTGATGATGAGGCCTACAAATGGGTATCAAGGTCAGTTTACTCCAGTGACTCTGAGTTTGACCATATAAACTGGTTTGACTTCCAAACCTTGACTGACAGAGACATGGGATCTTCAACTACGATGATTGGATGATGAGGACTACAAACATGTATCAAGGTCAAGTGACTCCAGTGACTAGGTCTTTGATATTTTTCATAGAAACTTGTATAACTTTAGACTTTTAACTGATAGAGACATGGGATCTTCAACAAATAGTGATTGGGTGATGAAGCCTATAGACTAGTATCCAGGTCAATTGACTCCAGTGACCTTGACATTTGACCTTGATCATAAAAACTTGTATAACTTCAGAATCTTGATTGATAGAGACATGGAATCTTGAACAATGATGATTAGATGATGAAACCCATATACTAGTATCAAGATCAAGTGATTCCAGTAACCTTAACCTATGACCTTGGTCATAAAAACTTGTATAACTTCAGAAACATGGACTGATGGAGACATTGGATCTTCAACAATGATGATTAAATGATTGGTCCTACAAACTGATCTATGCAGCAAATTAGTACAATTATTATTAAGATAACTTAAATAGAACTAGTGCTTTGTTTGGGAGACTGTGCAATCAGTAGATTATAATCATATTTTGTTTACATTTGGGCTTGCAATATATACATGTACATATTGCATAATTACATACATTTGAAATCAGACATACTATGTTATAGATAATTTTCATATGGAATGCATTATCATTATTGTGCATTCTGGCAATGGAAAGGAAATTCTTCATTTTATTTGTTTTTTTTTTAATTAAATATATATTTAGCCCATAGGAAGTGAGGAGTTTGCAGAATGTAAAGGGCTCTATGGAACAAAAAGAGGTAAACTTAGTCTATAAAAATCTAAAAAAAAAAAATATTTGCAATTCATTATTTAAAACTTATTTGATGCTTAGGCCAAAAAAAATATATGTTGGTGTCCACTTTCACCTAAAAAATTTTAAGGGTCAGTAGGAAGGTAGTTTTTTGTTGTTGTTGTTGATTTTATAGGTTGAATTATTTTTTAATGATTTAGTATACTACTATGCATAAAACATAGTGATTGTCTAGTAATCAAATAAAGGTTATATGATGAATCAAAACATTTCTTCCACTGTACAGTAAACAAAAACTGTTTCTGTTCGTGCATAATAGATAACTTAATAAGTCAATAGATATACTCTTGCTGTAGTGATGACATTCGCAAATTCTATAAGAATGGGAAAAAAATGTGTTGGGGTCGGCAGAAAGAACAAGGTATGATTGTGTATATAAAAGGGCCCAAAAATTTCTCTGTTTTAAATGTGTCTTGAATTAAGCTTGATCCGTGTTTTAAGTAAGTTAAATATATGCCAAGTATACTCTCTCAACTTAAATAAAAGTTATTGCTTATTTGATAGCATTATCACATCATGAATAAGACTTTTCCCCGCTTTTTTTTCAAACAAAGCTTTTAAATAACTGTTAAATTTCATCCAGATTATTGCCTAGGAAAAGGTGTGCCCATCTGTCGAGCAAAATGAAATTAATATATATTGTTTATTAATAGACGATGAAAAATATATTTGAATATGAATTTGCTCGACGCCTGGGCTGCATGTTTTCTGAAAGGAAAACCCCCTGAATTTATGAATTTTTTCGTTGATTTTGGCATTTTTGGCAATTTTATGCCAACTTCACGCTCTTGTCATTACAACACGAAGCAATTTTGGATCAAATCAAATGTAGTTTGGGTTTTCTTATATATATATATTCTCTTTTGGAATGGCAGATTTTGGGACTCCTATTGAAATCATAAATTTTCTGGGCTAGATGACTGTAGAAACTGTACCTGCTTCTATTTAGGGTTGGTCGGGAAAGTGGAAACCAACATGTATATATTTTTTGGCCTTAAATGATTTGATATCTAAAAGTGTCAGTGTTTATGTGCATACTTTTTTTTATTGATATAGTTTCCTGTTTTATCTATAGATTTTACATTTAAACCACAATCTGTGACAGAAATAGGACAAAGATTAAATCTTCTGAGAATAAGGTGAATGGATAGAATTGAATTTTTCCATATAGTATTATGAAAATCTGATTCCTTTTGATTTTCCTATTGTCACATATGTTTTTCTTCTGACATAGAAACATTCTGTCATCTTTTCAGTGATGTTGGCCATACTACAGGGCCTCGGACATATTATTTCCTGTCAGACTTTGCCAAATTAGAGCAGGCTTTGATTAGGTATACTTTGGACAATCTTCTTCCCAGGGGATTCACACTGGTTACTGTTCCAGATATCCTCAGTGCTAGTGTAATTGTAAGTCATGAAGTGTTCCAGATATCCTCAGTGCTAGTGTTATTGTAAGTCATGAAGTGTTCCAGATATCCTCAGTGCTAGTGTAAGTCATGAAGTGTTCCAGATATCCTCAGTGGTAGTGTAACTGTAAGTCATGAAGTGTTCCAGATATCCTTAGTGCTAGTGTAAGTCATCAAGTGTTCCAGATATTCTCAGTGCTAGTGTAATTGTAAGTCATCAAGTGTTCCAGATATCCTCAGTGTAAGTGTAAATAAGCCTTCAATCAAAATATTAATTATAAGTGCACTATAAAATTATGAAAATATATGTATGCATTAATTTGTTATCACAAAGAAATTCATTACAAGAACTATATCATTGCATAATAAACAAAGGGATCATCATCACTGTTAAATCATAATGCCATTTTGTACTTGCCATGTAGCAATGTAACATTTTAGCCTATGATGCTTGGCAAAAGTGCTGTACAGGTTGAGCTAACGTGGGGTGGGTGGGGGTGATATGAATAGAAACCATTCTATAAAGGAATTAAAACTTTGGTAAATGTGATTTGTTTTTAAAAAAATTGTTAAAATACTAGTAAACACACAGGTAGCCTGCATACTATCACTTTCCTTGTGATAACGAAGACAGTGAAGTTGTGTAAAACTCTCCAGCATAAGATGAAGCATTAATAGTTACATTCATCAAGGTTTTGTGTACATTAGCCGTTTCATGTCTTCATTTCTCAATGAAGGCACTATGACGCATACATGGCCTTTCATCTCAACATAAAAGCCTAAACTTAATTTGAAAGTTTTATCACAAAATATATATACATTGTAGGGAAGAAATATCTAGATTTGTTGTTTAATGGGAAATTTATATAAAACAGTGGTAGCATGGGGTAATTTATACCTAAATGTCATCATTAGTTTTATAAATAACCCACTTATTCTCATATTTCACATAATACAATCTAAGCCATGTACTCTCTGAACATATAATACATGCCATTGAATGGTAAAGGTAAAAATAGGTTAAAAATGTAAAATTAGAATTGTGAGTTTGAGAAAGATACAAATACTTTCCACAAATAAATCAACTCATCAGACACATGTACTTTATTGTGTATCATTAATTATCCAGGAAGCTTGTGGATTCAAGACAACAGGGGACAGGAACCAGGTTTATAAACTAGATTCCTATAACCATAGCAACTTATGCTTAGCTGGAACATCAGAGATGTCTCTTGCTGGTACTGATTTTTGTGTGTGTATTTCTCTGTTTCTATTTACATGTGAAGGACACATTTGTTATTATTCCTTTTTACAAAGTTCTACATATTATCTGTTACTGGTCTTATCTCATCCCCGAGCAACGGTTTTGTAAAAGTTATCGATAAATAACTTACTATGACGTAGAAATTATTTGTACAGTTTGACTTGTATTTTTACATGAATAACACTCTCTCCTTGTAGGCCTGTTTATGAATGAGATGTGCACAAATCTACCAAAAAAGTAAGCACACGAATGCCCTTATTGTGAAATGTCCTATATGTTAAAATGTACGCTCGTGCATAACAAAAGCTCAGTACTTTGTACTTTATATTGTTACCAGGGTCTGTGCTGTAAGCCATTGCTTTAGGGCCGAGGTGTCTTCCACTGAGGAAGAGCAAGGGATCTACCGAGTTCACCAGTTCACTAAGGTCAGTATAGGCACCTACACATATAAGTTACACTGTAAGTTACATGTAAGTTACACCTATAAGTTACACATATAAGTTACACATATAAGTTACACCTATAAGGTACACTGTAAGTTACACCTATAAGTTACACTGTAAGTTACACCTATAAGTTACACCTATAAGTTACACTGTAAGTTACACCTATAAGTTACACCTATCAGTTACACCTATAAGTTACACTGTAAGTTACACCTATAAGTTACACTGTAAGTTACATGTAAGTTACACCTATAAGTTACACATATAAGTTACACCTATAAGTTACACCTATAAGGTACACTGTAAGTTACACCTATAAGTTACACTGTAAGTTACATGTAAGTTACACATATAAGTTACACATGCAAGTTACACTGTAAATTACATGTAAGTTACACATATAAGTTACACCTATGAGTTACACATTAAGTTACACCTGTAAGCTTCTTAACATGATTTATCCTTCCTGTAGACAAGAGAAATCTACAATGAACAGCATTCTGCTTGTAGACAATTTCATTTCCCTTGTTTAAAATGACTGCATTTAGTATATACATGTACTGCATTTACAGACAGACAGATTATGAAGTAAAAGATAAATGGGATTCCATTTACATGAATTTTCCATATTTCAATAAAGATGTTTGTTGAATAAGTATTGTATTACCAAACTTCTATAATTTCAATTGTCAGGTAGAGATGTTTAGTGTAGCACAGAGAGGACAGGGAGATTATCTACTTCAGGAGTTTTTGGAAATAGAGAAACAGTTGTTCTTAAATTTAGGACTACATTTCAGGTAAGGTTTAACTAACAAAACTATGTGTAATGAGGTCAACTATACATGTACATCTTCCCAAGACAAGAGTTTCTATTTGCCTCTCTCAACCTTAGATTTCAAAGATGCACACCTATTATGGAGACAATCAAAATCACACTGCCACAGTATATTTGTAATCAGGGATATTGCATGATATTTTTTTCACTTGCACTGCGAATGGAAAACTTCATTGCAGACACAAAGCAAGTTTTACGTACATTTATGACTGAAAACAAATGGTGTAAAATTCTATTTCAGAGTTTTAGAAATGCCTACACATGAACTTGGGGCACCTGCCTACAGAAAGTTTGACATAGAAACCTGGATACCTTCCAAACAATTCTGGGGAGAGGTAAGTTTTATTGAATTTTTATGTTACCGTTAATATTTCAACATCAAATATAGCAAAAGAATTTCTGTTCAATATGAGTACTTTTACTGGTTGTACTTGCACGGATAGCCTACTTAAGTACTGAATGATACTAGTATATTTTGGAAAAACACAGAGCTGTAATGACAACGTGATGGGTATACAAATTGAACGTAACATGCACATTACTCAATTTGTATACCCACTGTATTTTGAATTTAAGAAATATAATCTGATAATAGTTTTGAATGACATTTGATGCATATATTTACATCACTCTAATTAAGAATAATTTGTAATTTGATTTATGTTTAAAATGACAGTGGATTCTGTACATGTATAGACGATTGATGGACCCATCACCATCGATAGTGCTGTTCTATTTTACATTAATTGTGATTGATAAAGATGATGGACTTAAGATATATCAAACAAGAAGGTCACTTAGTTGGTGAAGTTGAACAAGCAATTATTCAACTCGGACTTGACAATTTTTGGTGCAGGGGAAACAAAGTTTTTAAGGTGTTGAGCAAATTAGTCTCCATTGTCAATGTGGTTTTGAAAAACATTTTTCTGTGTGTGTTTTGGTCATCTTGCTCTCAAACTATATAAATTGTGACATTTGTGTCAGTGATACTGATGCTGGATGTTTTATAAATTGTGACATTTGTGTCGGTGATACTGATGCTGGATGTTTTATAAATTGTGACATTTGTGTCGGTGATACTGATGCTGGATGTTTTTCAAAGTAGAGAACAATATATTGAATGGATATTTATTTCATAGCAGGATTCATAGTTTAGTACCACAAGTGTTGCATCAATCTTACAAGTGCTAAATAATGGTGGTGCTATAATATGGAATTCTCTATTCATGACCAACAGATAACAGAAATGCAGCACATATTGAAGGATTTAATTTGAATGATCGAGTGACTGTTGAAGACATGAAAGATACACGTATCTTAAAATTTACACACTGTCTTTAGGTTTCACCTTATGGTCTGCCACAGAAGGCTACTGTTTTATGTAAGTTTTAAACAAAGGTACGTCTCAATAACACATATATCAAATTATAGAATACAGTAGCTCTCTCTCTACCAACAGATATCAAGCGCCTCAAACTGTACAGATTATCAAAGCAGAAGACTGAACATTAAATATCAGGAAGTGGGCAAGGAAGACACTCTGCATGTTGAGACAGTAAGTCAGTGCTGCATCTTTTTTCCATGCTATATTGCACAGAAGTACATAGTACCGTAAAAGATATAGAATATCCCATTTCTAGTGGAGACATTTCATACATTTATACAATAAATCAAACATCTTTTGTCTACATGATCATTTGATCTGGCTCTTTTTGTTTGCCATTTCTTTAGAAGTATTTTTTTCATTAATCAAGAAAGTTTTAAGACATCTTGGAATTAAATGTCAACGAGCCACAATGTGCTATTGAAATGAAAACTATCTTTAGGTAAATGGAACAGCGTGTGCAGTACCAAGGCTAATGATGGCCATTGTAGAGAATTACCAGCAGGAAGATGGAAGTGTAGCTGTACCGGAGGCCCTGAAACAGTACATGTCAGGGCAAACTCATCTGCAGAGAGCACCAGTCAAAGGCAAAATGAAATTTGTCCAAGGAAAACACTCCAGATAGAGAAATTGTAATGAAAATTTTTATATGGCTTATATTTTCAAGATACATGTACATGTATGTTCAACTTAGTAAAGAGTTTTACAGAATATGCACCAAAAATTTCTTGTATTTGTTCGTTTATGTTGTCTTAAAATTTAGAGTTAACAATTCTGAGAAAGTCTTTGTTTTTTTTTTATTTTTATGCAATTTAGGTAAAAGTTGCTTGCACAATTGACAACGATTCAGAACTTTGAAGAACAAAGCACCTGCTAAAGTCTTTTCATGTTTCCTTGAGAAAAATAGCAATAACTTTAAAGCATCATCGTATGGCCTTGCACTATAGAAAACGACAACTCTATAAACTTGAAATTACCCTTTCTTGCATGTTCTTTATACAGTGTAGAAAGAATCTTTTAAACAATTTATAATAAAAACATACAGTTTATATATTTACACATACTTTGTACATGAATATGTAAACTGAGTAATAATGGTCGCGTTTTCGTGTATGTTGCAGGATAGCCTCCGAGGTCGAGAAATGTTGTGTTATATTTCAAACAACATTTCGAGACCAAAGGAGGTTATCAAGCAACATACACGAAAACAAGAACTTTATTTCACAGGCTCTCAACGTTTTAAATATCTATGATAAAAGAATTGTCTTCCTGTAAACATAATATTCACAGGAAGACAATTTCTTTTTTATTATAGATATTTAAAACGTCGAGTGCCCTTGCTTTATTTCTATTCTACTACTGGCTTGGAAATATAAAACCGATCGTTTTCCTATATAGCTATGAATCAGGTCACTGACATGGCAGTTTCTGAAACCGCTTATATATCGTTTTTTGTTGACGAAAAAGGCGAGATGGTAGGAGTATTCTAAATCTATTTTTAAAAAAATATTTCAAGTATTTAATTTGATGTTAACGGATTATATTAAATGCTTTGAATACAGTTCAAGAAAAACTTATCTTTGAATCGCCATGTTTACATGTGTATCGCTCTTGGAATGTAGACGATTGGTTTAAACTTTATACTAAATACGTCTCCATAGTCCTGAGTGAAATATTCTCGAGAGGGATGTTAAACAATATACAATCAATCATATACTGAATAACAAATGTTCTTCAGTCATTTATGAATTTGTTTTACAACATATATTGATGATTTTCTTGATTATAATTAACAGTCATTGACTTTATTGTACCATTAGCAAAACTCGAAGTGCAAGGGAGATGTGTGTCAATTTTCTCACAATCGGTTAATACGCATGAAGGTATATTGTAGAATAATGACCGCGGCATTCCTTTGATCTTTGCAATAACCTGGTAGAATTTTGAATTTTGACTGATATATTGTATCTATGGTGAATTTAGACAGGCCCAAGCCCTCACCCCTGAGTATTCTAAATTCACCGGCGTCTTTAAAGGCACCGTGACCAATTAATCGCTTCCCTAGTTTATGTATTGTATTGATATTGCATGTATGAAATAGCAATTCTATCTCTAAATATTCAAAATACTGTCCATAAATCACCATATTTGCGTCTTTTTAAACCCAAATTTCCGTTGAGACAAACTCGGATACCCTAAAGGGATAGTGCCCGTCTTTGGCCCTAAAGGGATACTGCCATTGGCATTAGCCCCATCCTTGATTGCCTCCTTTTGAAAACCCCCAGAATCCACTATTGGACTTTTATAGTAATTGTACTTGCATTAGCTTGACACATTCTTACTTGGAAAATATACCTCAATTATTGCGTAATTGATGAAAAGCACACACTGCAGCAATTGAAAGAAAAATAAATTAAATCATTATTTCAACAAAACCTAAGTTAGAGCACTTTAAAGATAGGTTTTCTCCTTCATTAATATTTTAAACGACAAGGAGTTCGCTCAAATAATTGTGAAATGTTTATATAAGGTATAACAGATTTCCTTTCAATTTAAGAAGTAAGTTTCTGGCCAATTAAAGTAAAATGATAATCTTGGACATGGAAATCAACGCCTTTTCGAACCGTATACTTGTGAGCACAAATATTCATAATGTTGTGATAAACTAATATTTACAATCGCGATCATACATTATCGTTTGAACTTTGAAATGTAACCATAACAGAATTCTGCTGAAGTGTCTTGATTTATACAAAAGGGTTTAAAAGTCCCGATTGAAAGATTATGCTAAAAATAAAACAAACGGAGGAAAGCAGCAACGATTTTTTTTTTCCGGAACTTGTTTTAGCCTATAGAATTTATGTATCGAACACTTGAAAATTTGGGATCATTAAATCCAATGTACACAGCACATGTACCACGAGAAGACGGCCGTTAAATAGCTAATTAAACATGCTTCTGTCTATATTTGACGTATGGTATAGTATTACCGCAAACATGGAATCGAGAGCAGAATGACAGCGTTATATTTGTGCTTGGGATAATTTTTCTTCCTGTAGTATGATAAGAAGAGGAAAAACATAATTCTGTATAGAAAGAAAACTTAGCAAACGCATGTCAAAAAACTGATGTCAAACCGAATAAAAGGAGGAAAACAGTGTGTCAATCTCCTGGTTTTTGTAGTTCTGCGTTGAAGACAGTTGAAAGTCTCGTGTATATCAAAGTGGAACGATTGTTTAATTAATGGTGTTTACCTCTGTTCAATTTAAACACAAGGATTTCTCTATTCTAATCTTAAGTTTAATGGAAGAGTTTGTCGAATTTTGGAGAAAACGTTATGCAATTTTTATGGTGAAAAAAATTAGTTTATTACCGTGATTCCGTGTGCCCTAACGTTTTATCCGATAAGTGAAGATGGCGCACATGCAGCAGAGAGTTGTTAGAATCATATCTAAATCTCCATCGCAGAGGAATGAAGCGGAAATTCAGCTGGTGTTACCTTGGCTGCGGAAAAAGAGTGCATTATTCACGGAACTGGATAAAAGTGAGTTCAATATTCAATTGACTGTAATGAAAAGGAAAGATAGATAGATAGATAGAGAGAGAGAGAGAGAGATTAAAAGAATTCTAGTGAACATACTGTGTTCGATATAAAAATTTATGTACATGTTCATTTCTGTTAGGTGTACTAAGAAATTATGTTTTTTAAACAAAGTAAGAACCAACGCTTTCGAAGGAAATGTAGACATTTTTGTGAAAATGTGACCCCCCCCCCCCCCAAATAAAAAATCTAACATACTAGGGACTATTTTGCATGATATTTTTACTTTGTTTATAACTCACTTCCTACTTATTTAAATGTACTGCAGAATAATCAGTGAAAACCTTCTCGTGTTACTTTTCAATTTTCGGATTAAAATCTGACACTTCGAGAATTATTCTGTCAAAGAAAGAAACGTCCTTTGAAAGATTGACTTCTCCATTCCTAAATCGAACATTTTCATATGCTATGATCGGTTAATTAAACTAATTACGTACTCAGCCTGATGATTCGTGCGTAATTGGTATTTGAAAAGATTAAAAGGCCAATATATTACAGAATTTTGCGTGACCTTCTTTGGGAAAATAAGAAATTAACTGCGCGCTCTTGGCGGTATTGAATACTTAATTGGGCATTGGTAGGAGTAACGACGACAAATTATTACAATAACTCGCCAATAAAAGAAACATACATGCCAATCTCTCTTTCATACTTATGATTCTATAGAATTTTGCAATATATGACATGTTTATCAATAGTCCGGCCAAGACCAACCGATTTTTAACACTATCGTCAATAGCATCGTCGTACGGACGAGTTATTAAGTACAAAATACACATTATTAGGACTTCTCAAATATTAACTGCATCTATTGCCCTCCTCCTTGTATCAATAATCTTTGAATGAAACTGTGTTTGAATTTAATCTTGCGAGTAAATTTACGACAATGGTGGTTAACATTAACGATGTTGATTCAATATATTTTCCGTTTGTGTACGTTTAAATTCGTTGGTGATACTGCTTAACCCGCTGCATGTCATTCATATTTGCCTTCGAGGATTGTGGCGCGGACAAAGACCCTTGTTTTATATTTATCGTCAATCAATATATTTTGTAATTTCAAGAAAACCAGTATATTTATAATAAAATACTATCAATATTCGCACAATTGCTTTTCTTTACATACATAGATCCTTTATTTGCATAATCGTAGAATATAACAATATACAGACTCCGCATTTAACTCTCGAAATGTTTATGCCTCTTTTAGTATCAGAGAAAGAATTAGATTTTGACAAAGCAAAGGTGGTCGAAAATCAAAATATTAAAAGAAGATATCTTATTAATTTCTATTTACATTTTATTGTTTGTTTTGTAAGAAGTCGCGCCAGTCGACCTTAGTTGAGAGAGAGAGAGAGAGAGAGAGAGAGAGAGAGAGAGAGAGAGAAACCTTGTTTGGTACATTTTTAAGCATACTGTGCTGTTATAGTTAATGCATGCATTGCATACCAGCGTTAACTTGCACACAACCACATCATAATTTCTGATTGTTGCCTTAACTGTCAGATCAAAGTTTTGCATTGTTTATTCCTTGTATAATGCTAATATATATTTCTTTCCTTTTTTTTATTCCAGGTGTTTTGACAGATGTAATACGAAACTGTGCGTACCTGAAAGCTTTTAAAGACGATGTTATCATAGTTCAGGGCGAAAAGGGAAACAGGTAAACACCGCACCAGTTTTTGCGTGTTAAATAACACCAAGATGATGTGTTTTTTCAGCAGAAAGTTTAAACAGAATTACATGGACATGTAGACGTGGAACAATTTCATGAAAAGGAAACGTCACTCTTGAATTTAATTTTGTTAAAATCACTCGCACTAGATGTATCTGAATTTACGTGGGTTTAAAAAAGAAAGAAGATCGGAATTATGTGTAGATAATGCTCAAAGTATTTGCTTAAAGCATAAAAGGTGAAGATAAAGAACGGTGATCAATCTCATAACTACCATAAAGAATACAAAATAAATATATAATCATATTAGAATGGTGGAAGATAGATCTCGGATCAAATGTAATATATGATGTTGCAATATTCCGTACTCATACTGTATTATTTGGAATTGCAATACGTGTCTTGAAGTCTTAACACTTGGCCCTTTATATACGTATTTTTCAATTGTGGAAAGAAATAAAAATGTCAGTATTTTCCATGTGTCAAATTAACATGAAATTGTCCGACTGAAAATTGAAAAAAGGTGCGTGTCAGTTTTGAAGTAGTGGTGTCAATCGTTTAGTTGTATCGTTCAGTTCTTTGAAAATATGTTCAATTTGATTAACATAATATGTAATGTTAAAATCTCTTCTACCGCGATTGTTATTCTCAATGATTT
This sequence comes from Ostrea edulis, assembly GCF_947568905.1. Lineage (NCBI taxonomy): Eukaryota > Metazoa > Mollusca > Bivalvia > Ostreida > Ostreidae > Ostrea > Ostrea edulis. The sequence continues at coordinate 16,915,536 of NC_079168.1, forward strand.
GTGTAGACCACTTTCCGCTAAGATATTAAAATTTAAAAGACATTCAATCAAGGAAATAATTTGTTTACTTATCTGACAATGCTGCAAATAAAATATCTCAAAAAATCACCCACCTCTTTATACTAACTGGATTGGGAGATTTGCGTTACATAAACTGAGTTTTAGTAAACCATATACAAGACGAACCAAGGCGTTCAGAAGAATTATTTTGAAATTATTTGGAGAGCTATTAACAAATGGTTTCGTTACTAAATCTGATGACAATAATTCGTATGTTCTGACAAGGGCGGCTTTTGGTCGATTTATAAGAAATTCCGTCGTAAGGATATGGGGTGAGAAGAGAAAGACATTTCTAAGAAAGTATTTTGTTGCAGCTTCTTCATAATGTTGACTGGTAAAACGTCAGTGCTCATCGATACCCAGAAATCAGACGATGACGCCCTACCACCAGACGACACGAATCAGACGATAGATTCTTCAATAATGGACAGAAAAACCGAGGATGGAGACGATGGTGCAGACGATTGTAAGAACAAACAGGAAAAGAACAAACAGTCTGGAGTGACAAAAGCAGTGGAGAGGTCAAAGTTCGGGAAATTCATTATTCATTATGGTATGTCTAATTTCTCATTTGCCATCACCCATGATATGAGATTTACTCCTCTCCAGTTACTCTGACCGAAAAAAGTTCTCTTACAGATATTAGATTTCATATTCCATGTATATATTAGTTTGGTCTGTACTCTAGAGTTATTTCTTATCTATCTATTCTGAGATCTTGCATGTAAGATCTCTGACTTATCGCTGAAATGTGACAGCCAGATATCAGTTGGATTACCCGTCTTATTTTATCAATATTTCATTAAAATACTACTATAAAACATTTCACGCGTCCCAATAAAGCAGGGATAGAATTTTTTTGTCCCTTGCGTTGTTATGATAAAATTTTGTGCTATAGCTTATACATTTTATCAAATTAGATTTTTGAACGATTTTCTGAATAATGCATGCGTTTAAATAATATTTCTGTGATGGTTTGCACAGAGGAGGGGAAAAGTTTCGGTGAGTTGGCCCTGATGTCAGAGGATTCGGTACGTAACGCTACCGTGATAGCAGACGAGGAAACCGACCTCCTGGTCATTAGTAGGGAACTTTTCAACCGTTCCATGAAGGTAGGATATTTAAATGTTCAACAGATTGTGTTGTATCTCTTATAATGCGCTTTCCACTGATTTAAATCGTTTAGGTGGAAGTCACAAGACTAACAAAATCAAATAAAGATTCGTTTTTAAATGAATAATGTAGGCGACACAAATATTTATTTAAGGCCAAGCAAGAGGAGGAGTACCGTGAAAGACGAGATTTCATCAAAACGTGTCCTTTCTTTAGTAACTGGTCCCCCAAATTCAAGAAACTACTGGAGATGAGTTTAAGAAAAGAACACTACTATTACGGATCTACTATTGTTAAGCAAGGAAACCCACCTCCGGGGCTACTCTTTATAGTTCAGTAGGTATTTTTTATAAACGCATCATTCTATAAATTTGACAATCAAGAGAGACGAATAGCTCCTTTTTTCTTTTGCGTGAAAAGAGAATTGAATGAGACGACACCCGTGGCTAGTGAAGATGGATATAATTTATATATATTTGGTAAATGATTATTTCTTCTGCATTTTATATGAATGAGTATGCTCCTTATTTTAGAGGACAAGCGAAGATAGTTATGAATCCGACTCAGCATTCCTGTCAATACCCAAGTATTCTCATTCAGAAGTCTGTACCTATACAAAATCAGCTGAATGGGTAAGCCATTGTATTTTTAAAATGGAGACGGGATCAATTATTAATGTAAATTTTATTTCAATCAACCTGTACGAGGGCTGTTCGATATGTAATGTGTATTGTACGATACCTCAAAAGCATTCGACTCAAATAGTGAAATGAACATTACATCCCTTCAAAGTATTCTCCGCGGTTTGAAATACATAATTTCAATCTCTGAATCTATTTCTGAAATGCGTCACGATACGCCGATTTAGGTAGACCTCTGAGGCACTGACTGATGGCTGAGCTAAGGGCTTGTCGGGACTTGTAACGGCGACCAGATAAGAACTTTTTAAGTTTTGGAAAAAGCAAAAAGTCACATGGGGCTAGATCTGGAGAGTATGGTGGGTGTGGCAAGATGATAATCTTCTCCGACTTCAAAACTTGCTTCACAAGCTCATATGTATGTGATGAAGCATTATCATGAAGTTGACGAACATGCCTAAATCCTGACACAGGGCGTCATTTATGATATTTCTTGAGCTTTTTTAGTATAATATCTCGGTATTACCAACCTGTAACACTTTTGCCCTTCGGCACCGGAATTTGTACGGCTTTACGATGTACGATGTACCATCACATGAGAAGAATATGCAATGAAGAATCTTCTTTGTGCTTATGGTTCTTTTGATAACTACAGGCCTTCTACCGTGTTTAGTAAGCCATATTTTGTTTCCAATTTTTCTTACTGGTTCGAAATAGTAAACCCATGTTTCGTCACCAGTAACAATATTTGCAAATTGTCTTTGATTGAATTTGGGAAACATTTTGAGTAATTGCTTAGCGGTTTGTACTCGTACCCGTTTTGGTCATCTGTCAATATATGCGGTATCCATCTGGCAGAAATATTTCGTACTTTCAAAATACGCTTTAAAATGAAATGCACCCGCGATAGCGATATGTCTACAGCTTTGGCAATATCACGAATCGTGTATCTGCCATCACTTTCAAGTATTTCCCTGACTTTTGAGACATTTGCCCTGCCTGTTACAGTCACAGGTCGACCAGATTTTGCCGCATCTTTGACGGACTATGTCCCAGTCAGACATTTCTTTCTTCATCTACGAACTGTCTCAAAAGATAACTTATCACCCGATTCAGTAAAAATCTGCATTACCGAATGACCGAGTTTTGTGCGAATTTTTATATAAGGTCTAATTTCTTCAATATTCTCAACCCGTTTCCCAACCATTTTTACAACAGTGGTCAACGACTGGTTCTTTTGAAATGACTATAAGGAGCTGAACGCTCATGTTTATACCGTTGGAAAGTTATTGAATAGAGTTATTCAAGAGTATCATCATCCACGAAATCGTACAAAGCGTTATCGCGCTGTGGTACAATACACATTACATATCGAACAGCCCTCGTAAAGTGGAAAAAAGCCTTCAGAATTTAAGGTTAAATTTATAAGAAATCTTCATAACTACAGGTTGAATCATATAAAACCAAGAGGGGAGACGGAGCGTGATGTGCTACAGCAACATGTGCGCGTGCGCAGGCGAGACGGTTACGTAGCTGCCGAGAAACGTCATCGAAGTATGTCTGTCGAACTCTGCTGTGTGGAAAAGCACGACGTCATAGGTAACTAATTATACATCGGTCTTCATCAAAGTAGCCTTCAACATTGCTAACTCTGCTGATTAAAGAAGTTGATTTAAATTAAATTTAAGGTGACATTGAGATGGCATTAGAACTCGACACTTCCGTCAATTCTGTCATATGCAACTCCAATGCGACTGTAATGGTACTGGATGCAAAGAATTACGATCGCTTGGTAGCAAAGAAAAACCCGCAAACGATCACCAAGATATGTCAGAGGGCTTTGCAAAAGTTACAGTGCCGTTGTCATACAACCAAGGGGTCAAAAATCCCATTGTTGAATAATCTTGTTGAAAAACTAAGAGAAAAATTACCTAAAAGACAAATTAACATTCAGCTTCGGCAACAGATTACTGAGTTAGACAAAGAAAAGGAACAACTGATGGAGCAGTTGATCGATCTGTATCTCAAAGGCAAAGTGCCTATGATTGAACCGTTCGTTCCTAATGCTCTCTATTATCGAAACAAGACGATAAGAAGGGCAGAGATGATGGAGCATAGAAACAAACTGGCCAAAGGTATAGCACAGTCGGGAAAGCGAAGCTTGTACCAGGTGCCAAAAAGAAAAGTTGCTAGAAGTATGAAGCAACTGAAAACTGCTAATGCTGAACAGGAGTTGCTAAGCCCTTCAATGAGTAGGATCAGACCGTTCAGCGATTATGGAATGACGGTTCAACGTAATGTTCAACAACGACCACGTACTGCCATAGGATTGACAAGTCTAGCATCGATGAAAGAGCGAACCCGTCCGGTTTCAGAGAATGATCGAGTATTCTTAACTGAATGTGGAGATTTAGAGGGTGAAAGGGACAACATGATGATCACTGATAATGATAGTTTGTTTAAACAATTGGACAACATTCATCGAGAAAAGTACGAAAATAGATCCAGAATCATCTGCTCCGCCACAGCTAGAGAAGAACTGATAAACGATATGCGGGTTTTCAATGGCAAATCTAGCGAGATAACTTTACCAAACGACGATGCATATTTTGACTGGGAGACTAGCGAAGGAAATCTTATCAGACTGGAAGATAAAATAAAAGGTTTCTGTGACAAACTTGAGAAGACAACAAACAATAAGGACGCACCAAAAGTGTCGCATCTAAAAAGATTTTCTATCCAGGATGACCGAGATGCAAGTACACTTTGATATTATATAGAGTAAATGCTTTTTAAATTAGAATGTAAATCACAGAGGAATATTATAAAGAAAACCATTGTATCCCCCTTTCACACTTGTAATCAGGTGTAAAAAATAAATAGACAGGAAACAAACCCTGACATATATTTTATAGATTGTGGTAGCGGACCAGTTTCGAAAATGGCAATTTTTAGAGTTTTTGTTTGCAGCTTCTTTATAAATGTATATATTTTGCGATTCTTTTTTTTGTTTTTGTTTGAGAAACGGTTAAAGGAATTCTTTTCTTTTAACAGGAAAACAACTTCGAACTTAAAGTTCCCAAACCAGGGGGTACTGTATTCGTTCGCACCAAGGTCTGCAACAGTCATGAATCGCCATCTTCGGATGAAGTCCACCAGCATGTGCGTAGATTTGTTTTAACAAGGGAAAGTAGTAGCGGAGATCAAATTCAACTTCCAGACCGACCTAAATCGGCATTTGCTGGCTCAAGACAACGGAGATAGCACTAGCATGAATATGCTATAGTTGAAACAAAAATACCATCCTTCCCACTTAGGATACAGCTGTAAGGAATTTCGAAGATACCCGGTTTTGGGATCATGAAACAGACTTGTACTTCAGTCAATATTTCAGTCTTATGCAAGATGTTTATTAACTAGAGAACAGTATTATGGTGATATGATTTTACAGAAAACATCTGCGGAGCTGCTTGGTTTCTATGATTTTGATAAAGTGAACGTTTCATGATCCCAGGGCCAGGTCTTGGAATCATGCTCATTGTTATTTATGACATATGGAACTTGAACATATTATCTTTACTTGTTTTAGGATATCATAAGATGATACAAAATAAACATGTTGATAATTTATGAATACTGGCACTTGTCATTATTTTCAGGAAAATAATTTTATTTAATGCATATGAAATTATGCAGTATTCCTCTATGGTATACATGAATGTGTATTTCATTTCTGATATTGGGCAGTTTGTCTATAGTGAGGCCAGTTTTGGATTTCCTGGTAGAGTAATTGGCCTGGACTCTCTGTTGGTCTCAGATCTCGATGTCCTTTCAAGGTGTAGTTTTCTGGTATCTTTCCACTCTCAACGAGCCACTTTATAAGCCTTTTAGATGTGTCCAAAGCTTTTGGGTTCGGTAAACGAAGATTGTAGTTTCCAATAAAACATATACCTGAAAAGAATTTTGATTTCTTACTAATCGAGAAATTCTCGATGATATCATCGATAAATATGCATAGACTCATGGTGCATTTTATTTGAAAAGATAGTTTAGGAAATGAAGAGAGTTTGAATTATATAATAAGAGGCCCACAGGCCTTATCTGTCACCTGAGTACTAGTTAAAAGTGTCACAACTCAAAAGGGCTATGGAATCTAGAAATGAATTCCTGTTGTGAATATCTAAGCTAAATTCTAATGTTCAGCAACAGTATAAAACAAGATGTGTTCTTAAAACTTCAGTGCCCTCAAAAGTGCATACATTGATGGAAGGCTTTACATAATACAGTATATGTATTAATATCAAACGATATGACTGATTTGGACCCATCCTAGAGTCCAAACCGTGGGTTGTGAAATTGATCATTTTTTGTACATCCTTTTTTGCTATTCCTAAATATGCATTTAGTTTTATACGGTATCAGCAAACTTTAAAAAGTCCTTCAAATCAGTATTATAATGTTTACATCACTTTGCAATCATTTCAAATTTTGGTAAAGGACTACCTACTCTTTCTAAATATCCATTTAGTTTCAATAGTACCAAAGAAGATGTTATTTAAGTGTTTTACACATCAACACTATATACTAAGATTGGCCCCGCCCTGGGGTCAGAACCCCTACCCCGGGGATCATGAAATTTACAATTTTGGTACTCCTTCTTGCGCTACATTTTTATAAATTGGTTAATTTTGGCAGTTTTTGTCCCGCCCCTAAGGCCCCAGGGGTACAGGAGTCATGAAATTTACAATTTATGTGCCCTTCTTCCAAAGATGCTTCATACCAAATTTAAGAAGAATTGAAATTGTAGTTATCAAGAAGATAAAAAATTCTATTGTTCACACATTTAATAACTTCCCATTTTGGCCCCACCCTAACACCAAAACCCCTACCCCCGGGATCATCAAATTTACAATTTTGGTAGAGGTCTTCCTGCTCTACATCATTATTCATTTGGTATTTCTTACACATGTGCGGTTGTAGAGAAGAAGAAAATTAGACGATTTTTGGCAGTTTTTGCCCTGCCCCTAAGGCCTCAAGGATACAATTTGTGTCTCCCCTTTTCCAAAGATGCTTCATACCAAATTTGAAAAGAATTGGAATTGTAGGTATCAAGAAGTTTAAAATGTTCAATTGTTAACGCACGACAACGGACGACAACCAATTACAATTGAATAGGTCACCTGTGTTTACTCAGGTGACCTAAAATTATTGATTTTGGAAAGGAGCACACAGAATTTATGTTTTTATGATTTTTACGAGTTTTTAAAAATCAAATCTTTTGATAACATGTTAATTTAGGTTTTGTAAATCTTTAAGAAACTGAAAACCTAAAACCAAGAACCCAAAATGTTAGATCTTTATTCTAAGCTGTGGTAATGCAAGGTGGAGATAACAAACAGTGATCAATCTTATAACTCCTATAAGCAATACAAAATAGATAGTTGGGCAAACACGGATTGCTGATCAATGCTTTATGGTGGTATAAACAATATCAAGTTCTGACCAATGCTAAAAGCGTTGTAACCCAGTGTATGGGCTCCTATTGAATCGGGTCCTCGGCCCTCATACGCATTCCCATCTTCACCAATCAAAAAGTTGTACCCTATGTTGTCCCAACCTGTAACATACACATGTAAACTTATACAAATGTACGATATATGATGTTCATATGGATCGCATGGAGAGTGAACGCTCACACAATTGTTTGACAATCAACAGCAGTATGGTTAAAAATCCTCGCCAAGAATTGGGAATATGTACATGTATAGAAGAAATGACAGACTTTGTTTTAGTCGAGTTTTCTTAGTTATAGTTTTCATTTTTGAAGAGGCCACTTTAAAAAGTATTAATGAAATACCTTTCGTATCCATGTGAAAGTCTTGATAGGCCTGAACACTTTTGATGCATTCCTCGTGCGTAAAACAAGGATTCGTAACACCATGTATAATGATGACAATGTGTGGATCCCTTATAAATTTGGAAGCTTTTTTCTTTGGTGATCTGGCATTCCATTTCGTGCAAGTAATTAGTCCAGGGAATGTTCCAGATTCTAAACATTCAAATTCAAATGGAAATGAAAGCAAATATTTTGATATCCCTCAAGTCCTAAGGGTATCAAATTTTGAAATAGGAAAGGTAAGGAAAAACCTTTGAAAAGGAAATTACGCATTTGATGACGAGATGTTTGTTTTTATAATTTATCAAAGAAAATTGTAGCAATTGGTTATGATTTAAAGCTTAAGCTCTTATGAGAGAAATGCACACCTCTTTTGCTAGAAATTACGTCTAAACTGGAAATGCACGTAAAATTTTCTGCATCTTGTGTTATTGCCAACAATAAGTATTTTGGTGCTTAAATTTTCACATTCAGACAATTTACATTTGCTAATTCAGAAAATGTTTACCTGATACATTGAACGATACATTGATGGGTATTGAACGATACATTGATGGGTATTATATACCCATCAATGTATCGTTCTTTGATACTGTGGATTTCACAGCGTGTGATCCGGTTTTCCGGATCACCACACTGTGATTTTCTGATTCCGTATCAGTATCCTCTGAAACTGATGCCGTCACAATGACGTCACAATGCATCAACGCAACGTTATTTGTGGAAAATATTGACCGTGTCACAAAACATAACTACGTACACAAAACATAATTTCATGGTATGTCTGTGTTTTTGATAATTTGGATTACATTTATCATCTTATAAATATGGATTTAAAATGCATAGGGGGTATATAATAAATTTATCATTACTACAGTAACTTGATCCGAAGAGTTGGATCACGTCTCGTTGACAGGCGCGGATCATCAGATCAAACTCGACGCTTCGCGTCTCGTGTGATCTGATGATCCGCGCCTGTCAACTCGACGTGACCCGACTCTTCGGATCAAGTTACTGTAGTAATAATATATATTTATTATATACCTATCAATGTATCGTTCTTTGATACTGTAGATTTCACAGCGTGATGCCGTCACAATGCAACAACGCAACGTTATTTGTGGAAAATATTGACCACGTCACAAAACAAAAAAGTATATCTGCGTACACAAAACATAATTTCACTGTATGTCTGTATTTTTTGATAATTTGAATTACAGTTAGTATCTTATAAATGCGGATTTAAAATACATATGGGGTATACAATAAATTTATCATTACTACAGTAACTTGATCCGAAGAGTTGGATCACGTCTCGTTGACAGGCGCGGATCATCAGATCAAACTCGACGCTTCGCGTCTCGTGTGATCTGATGATTCGCGCCTGTCAACTCGACGTGATCCGACTCTTCGGATCAAGTTACTGTAGTAATAATATATATGTATTTTCTCAATACCTTTGTACTATTGGTAAGGAGAGTAAATTAGATTTTGGAACGCAGTTCGCAGTTCACTATTCGCAATTCAATAGTGAACTGCATTCCAGAACGCAGTTCGCAATTCAAATTTCTATATGCATAAAACAACACCACACTGGAATTATAAGGATGGGGTACCAGTTACCAACCCCAAACACTGTGAAGAAATGGTGATGGTAATCTCTCTAGTTACGGAGATCCACCCCTCCAATTTTTATGCATAACGCATAACACTAATGTCTTATTGAATAAACATCGGGTTCGCAATCATCGAACACCCCTACCCAGGGGACTGAAATTTTTGTGGTAGGGTATTAGTGGTCCTCTCCCACCACTGTGAAGAAATGGTGATGTTACTCTCTCTAGTTACGGAGATCCGCTCCTGAAAGTTTTATGCATAACGCATAACACTTAGTGAATAAACATCGGGTTCGGAATCATCGAAGAACCCTACCCCGGGGACTGAAATTAGATGGTAGGGTATTAGTGGTCATCTCCCACCACTGTGAAGAAATGGTGATGTTATTATCTCTAGTTACGGAGATCCGCCCCTCCAATGTTTATGCATAATGCATTACACTTAGTGAATAAACATCGGGTTCGGAATCATCGAAGACCCCTACCCCGGGGACTGAAAATTTTGTAGTAAGGTATCAGTGGTCCTCTCCCGTCACTGTGAAGAAATGGTGATGTTACTCTCTCTAGTTACGGAGATCCTCCCATCCAATTTTTATTTATAATGCATTACAGTTAGTGAATAAACATCGGATTCGGAATTATCGAAGACTCCTACTCCGGGGACTGAAATTTAGATAGTAGGGTATTAGTGGTCCTCTCCCACCACTGTGAAGAAATGGTGATGTTACTCTCTCAAGTTACGGAGATTTGTCCCTCCAAGTTTTATGCATAACGCATTACACCTAGTGATAAAACATCGGGTTCGGAATCATCGAAGACCCCTACCCCGGGACTGAAATTTTGGTGGTAGGGTATTAGTGGTCCTCTCCCACCACTGTGAAGAAATGGTGATGTTACTCTCTCTAGTTACGGAGATCCGCTCCTGAAAGTTTTATGCATAACGCATAACACTTAGTGAATAAACATCGGGTTCGGAATCATCGAAGACCCCTACATCGGGGACTGAAATTTTTGTAGTAGGGTATTAGTGATCATCTCCCACCACTGTGAATAAATGGTGATGTTACTCTCTCTAGTTACGGAGATCCGCCCATCCAATGTTTATGCATAATGCATTACACTTAGTGAATAAACATCGGGTTCGGAATCATCAAAGACCCCTACCCCGGGGACTGAAATTTTTGTAGTAGGTTATTGGTGGTCCTCTCCCACCACTGTGAAGAAATGGTGATGTTACTCTCTCTAGTTACGGAGATACACCCCTCCAATGTTTATTCATAATGCATTACACTTAGTGAATAAACATCGGGTTCGGAATCATCGAAGACCCCTACCCTGGGGACTGAAATTTTTGAAGTAGGGTATTAGTGGTCCTCTCCCACCACTGTGAAGAAATGGTGATGTTACTCTCTCTCTAGTTACGGAGATCCGCCCCTCCAAGTTTTATGCATGACGCATTACACTTAGTGAATAAACATCGGGTTCGGAATCATCGAAGACCCCTACCCCGGAGACTGAAATTTTTGTAGTAGGGTATTAGTGATCCTCCACCACCACTGTGAAGAAATGGTGAAGTTACTCTCTCTAGTTACGGAGATCCGCCCCTGCAATGTTTATGCATAATGCCTAACAGTTAGTGAATAAACATCGGGTTCGGAGTTATCGAAGACCCCTACCCCAGGGACTGAAATTTTTGTAGTAGGGTATTGGTATTCCTCTCCCACCTCTGTGAAGAAATGGTGATGTTACTCTCTCTAGTTACGGAGATCCGCACCTCCAATGTTTATGCATTACACTTAGTGAATAAACATCGGGTTCGGAATCATCGAAGACCCCTACCCCAGGGACTGAAATTTTGATAGTAGGGTATTAATGGTCCTCTCTCGCCACTGTGAAGAAATGGTGATGTTACTCTCTCTAGTTACGGAGATCCGCCCATCCAATTTTTATGCATAACGCATTACAATTAGTGAATAAACATCGGGTTCGGAATTATCGAAGACCCCTACCCCGGGGAATGAAATTTTTGTGGTAGGGTATTAGTGATCCTCTCCCACCACTGTGAAGAAATGGTGATGTTACTCTCTCTAGTTAAGGAGATCCGCCCCTCCAAGTTTTATGCAAAACGCATTACACCTAGTGATAAAACATCGGGTTCGGAATCATCGAAGACCCCTACCCCAGGGACTGAAAATTTTATGGTAGGGTATTAGTAGTCATCTCCCACAACTGTGAAGAAATGGTGATGTTACTCTCTCTAGTTACGGAGATCCGCCCATCCAATTTTTATGCATAATGCATTACACTTAGTGAATAAACATCGGGTTCGGAATCATCGAAGACCCCTACCCCGGGGACTGAAATTTTTGTAGTAGGGTATTAGTGGTCCTCTCCCACCACTGTGAAGAAATGGTGATGTTACTCTCTCTAGTTACGGAGATCCGCCCCTCCAATGTTTATGCATAATGCATAACAGTTAGTGAATAAACATCGGGTTCGGAGTCATCGAAGTCCTCTACCCCATGGACTGAAATGTTTGTAGTAGGGTATTAGTGGTCCTCTCCCACCACTGTGAAGAAATGGTGATGTTACTCTCTCTAGTTACGGAGATTTGCCCCTCCAAGTTTTATGCATAACGCATTACACCTAGTGAATAAACATCGGGTTCGGAATCATCGAAGACCCCTACCCCGGGGATTGAAATTTTTGTAGTAGGGTATTAGTGGTCCTCTCCCACCACTGTGAAGAAATGGTGATGTTACTCTCTCTAGTTACGGAGATCCGCTATAGACAAAAATAATTTGACGATTTGCATTTTACTTACTTCTATTTATATTCCTGATCTTGTTGACAGATTTATTAACAATACCATGGTATTGTTGTTATTTGTATTTCTTTCTGATTATTTACCCATTCCATTCCATTTTGATATATTTTATTTCCCCATTTTTCTTTATTTACATGTTGAGTTTTCGTCTGATCAAGGTTAGGACTGCCCCCCCCCCCCCCCCTCCTAAAACGATGTTACGTGTCTAGCCTACATGTACATGTGGCTATCAATCTCCCTCTCAATGAAAAATAAAACAAGAGGTACTGTGAGCAATGGTCATTAAGAATAACTCCCGGTTACCCCAATCTCCCAAAGGGTGTTGTGAATAGGTATAAATTACCTCTTTCCTGAGTGTAAAAATATGGTATGCCTTCGTAGAAGAAAAAGGAAGATATAGTCCGAACACAAATCCATGGCATAAACCTATAATTTTGACCTTGAGATCAAAGGTCAAGGTCATAAAGAGGTTATGAATGTACATGACACATAGTCTCATGGTGATACACCCATGTCTTATGGTATGACTATGTCAAAACCCTATAATCACTTTTGACTTTGAGGTCATGTAGAGGTCATGAAGGTACCCGACACATCGTCTCATGGTGATACACTCATGTGTCAAATATGGTATGCCTATGTCAAAGAACAAAGAAGTTATGGCCTGGACACGAATCCGTTGTAAAAACCTTTAATTTTGACCTTGAGGTCAAGGTCATATAGAGGTCATGAAGGTACTCGACACATCGTCTCATGGTGATGCACCTGTGTGCCAAATATGGTATGCCTAAGTCAAAGAACAAAAAATTACGGCCCTGACACGAATCTGCACAGACAGACGGACGGACGGACAGACAGACAGAGTGATTCCTATATACCCCCCTGAACTTTGTTCGGGGGGTATAATAAGTTCAAAAGCTATACTATAACTTCATTTGATGTACTCTATAATTATTCTGTTTACCACCATAATACATATTTATGCAAGCGGACTATGTAGGCACCCCCCCCCCCCCCCCCCCCAAATCTTCGCTAGCCAAGAATATTCGTCCACAAAGGCACAGTTGACCCAAAACCCATGGCTAGTAAAGATGAAGTTTATTACCGGTGTCGGATGTTGTAACTGGCCAAAAATTAGTACGTTTGTTTCAGAAGACGGACAATATTATGAGTCACTGATTAAACGAGAAAACGTCTGCAATTTTATTTCAATCGTTGTCAACTTTATAACATTTCATTTGGGATGAATCTATGTGAAGTTAGTACATTTACCGACATCCTGCGGATTAGTGTTGAAACTGAAGAGCGGGAAAGAAAGATTTAAACAGAACCAATGAAAACTAAGGTGAAATTTACGATCCATACAATGTAGTATGAGTAATTAACATATTTATTTCATAATATATTAAATAGCTAAAAGGCTAACACAGAATGTATGCTTGAATGGAATTCAAAGTCATTTCATTTTGATCTAAATGTTAAGCTATACAAGTATTTAGTTTAGAAATGAACTGCCTATTTCGGATTGGAGTGCTGTGGTAATTAATTCTCTGTTAGTTACAAATAATAAATCAAACACAAGATGTTTAACTTGTTGACTTAATAAGATCATGAATTTACTCGTTGTTTTATACATATCACACTCCCTGTATAGACACATACACGGTTTATGTGTAAATACATGTACATGTGCGTTAATGACGTTCAGCCACGGTAGGGGGGAGGGGTGTTATAAAACACGTGTGTTCTTTTCCATTTCGCCATTGACAGAGGTGTTAGCGAGCAGTGACACCTATGGGTGCGCATCAATTCAATTGTTGATATCATTAATTCATTTGAAGAGATCATTGCGCGCAATAATTCAAAATTGAAGATATCATTAATTATTTGAAGAGATCTTTAATTCAATTGTTGCGAGCATCAAATGAATTGATGATATCTTCAAATAATTGAAGATATCTTCAATTATTTGAGTTTATGTTAATTTGGCGCTCCATATGTTTGTACACTGGATGTCGAGAATTGAGGCGTTTCATAAATGAAAGGTGTGAACGTCTGCAGCGAAGTCTGCATACGGATACGTACCGAAAACATCAATCTATCATTAAACACCCATTACAAGAATTGAATGATTTATACATCATTTTTACATCTCGAATTAGGGGGCATATTGACCAATTGAAACACTTTGGGGGTTGCTAAAAGGGGGAAAGGAAAATGGAACGGAAGATGGAACGGAACGGAAAACGAAACTGAATGATTAATGTAGCCAAGATAACACCAAAAAATCGGAAGAAAATACTTCATTATGATTAAAATCAAACTTTTGGGAATTAAATACAAGAATTTTGAAATGTCGGCATTGACAGATGTGTTTGCGAGCAGCGAAACCTATGGGTAGCGAATGCAAAGAACACACGTACTTTAAATGCCCCCTTCCCCCGGTGGCAAAACATCATTAACGCACATTTGCAGGGCGGATCCAAGCATTCTGGTTAGGGGGCGTGGCGTGGTATTTTGCCAGAGGCAGGGGGTCTGGGGGCCACCCTAAGGCCTCCAGTGGGTCTAGCAAAAAGCCCTGGTGGGGGCCCAGGGAGCGAAGCCCCCCGGAAGCTCATGAATTTTAAGAGTAAAATTTAACCATATAATTAGCCTTCATAGGCGAAGTTACATCCCCTCTTACAAACAGAAACACACCTTTATCAACACTACTCAAATGAGGCAAAAGTTATCATCAGTAAATTTCTTTCTATTCAAACTTATTTGCTCGTCATTGAGCTGTGATTTGAGTCCATCTATTTGTATTTCTTGGATTTGAATCCCTCCTACATACACCTTATAGGCGGATCCAGGATTTGTGATGGGGGGGGGGTCTAGCACTTAATCGATCAGTCAGCTACTTTTCACAATATCCAACCCCACCCATTTCCATCTACATGTACTTTGCTTGTGTTCCTAACATTTTAGGGAGACCTAGAGACAGTTTATACCTGCAAATTGTTTCTCACGTTCTAGTAATTTTTATTCCTATACTCAGATCTGATTTTAAATCTTTAAAAAAGCTGATTTAAAGGTTACTCCCTATAGGCCAGGGGCCTGCGGTAAATGGTGCAAAATCCTGTATTCCGAGCATTTCCTGGCACTTTTTTTTTTACTTTTAAATTGTCTGTTTCTTAAACAAAACTTTTATGTTACATATAATTTTTAACAATTTTAAGTGATACTTGTATCTGACGAAAATATCGTAAATATACATCAGCGTCTCGTCTTATTCATCTTGGAATTAAATGATGTACTGGTGTTGATAAATTTGAATGATGCTATTACATGTAAGTATCCACCTTTCATATCCTTTCGACGCAAAATCTCGTTAAAATTGAACAACTTAATGTTTTTGGTTAACAGAGGGGGGGGGGGGGGGGGGGGGGGGGTCCCGGACCCTCTGGACCCCCCCCCCCCCCCCCCTGTACCCGCCCTTGCACCATTCCATCACATGTTGCACCTCTTGCCTCAACAGATGTTTCTCGTTTTTTAAATAAGAAAGTAGATTTAAAAAATTATAATAGCCAATAAAAAATCAATGCATGACTTCGGGGAGGGAGATAAGGAGTGACTGCAAAAAATTAAACCAAGGTATGTATAAACAATTCTCAAGAAACGCATACTAGTATTTCTACTGAAAAAATTTAATCAGCTCGGAATCTCTATACAGTTATTCATTTTCCCTCTTTTTATAGTACGCACTGATTTATAACCTAAACTTGGAAAATTTTAGGGGGTTGGGGTGTTTTCACCCTGAGAAAACCATTGTCAACCGAGGCGTAGTCGCGGTTGATAATGGTTTCTCGAGGGGTGAAAATTTTCAATGTTACCATCAACTGCATGCAATATTTGTTTTATTATACTGAATGTTATAAAAACAACAAAGCAGAAAGACTTACGTCTGTTGACATTTGATCAATCACTGTCATGCGATATTTCGAATATCGATGCGGGTATTTGCGCTCAAACGACGTCGTCTAGCAATCTACGGCGAACCGTACGCGCATAAATTTGACGCATGTGGTAATTTTTATAATATCACCCGTTGTCAAGTACTGTTACCCGTTGCTAGATACTATCACCGTAGAGGGCGTGCTTTCTGTTCTCACAGGGTAACAATATGTTTTTTCAAATGATTCTCGACCAATCAGATTCGAGTATTTTACATGAAAGTATACTAATATATAAATATTGCATGTAGTTGAGGGTAACATTGAAAATTTTCAACCCGAGAAAACCATTGTCAACCGAGGCGTAGCCGAGGTTGACAATGGTTTCTCGAGGGGTGAAAATTTCAATGTTACCCTCAACTACATGCAATATTTGTGTTATTATACTGAATGTTATGTAAACTGGAAAGCAGAAAAACTTACGTCTGTTGACATTTGATCAATCATTGTCATGCGATATTTCGTATTTCGATGCGGGTACTCGCGTTTATTACAAACGCTCAAACGACGTCGTCTAGCAATCTACGGCGAACCGTACGTGCATAAATTTGACGCATGTGATAATTTTTTTTTATAATATCACCCGTTGTCAAGTACTGTTACCCGTTGCTAGATACTATCACCCTGGGGCGCGTGTTTTCTGTTCTCAGAGGGTAACAATATGTTTTTTCAAATGCTTCTCGACCAATCAGGTTCGAGTATTTTGCATGAAAGTATAATAAATTAAAATTATTGAGTGTAATATGTGGCAATAGAAAAGTTTGTTCCCATCGAGCGTCAAGACTGATTTGAACTGATCAGCCCTACGCTGGATCAAGTCAATATCTAAGCATGATAATGTACGGTATATGATAAATGGTTTATTGTTTTTAATCATATACTGTATCGTACATCTGCAAAACATAAGCAGTTAGTTATTTTCGGGGGGGGGGGGGGATAGGCATTTTGGTACCCAATTGTAAAAACCTCAAATTCTCATTTTTCAAAAAAAACAAACGAAGAATCAGGTACGGAAACAATTTTTACTTTACTGGTCAAAAAAGAAGAGGGTCAGAAATCAGGAAAACTCACAACATATTTTTCGTATAAAAAAAACTTTACTATGGAAAGTTATATATTTTTAGAATCACTAGAATTAAGAAAAACTCTATGTAGATTTCGAATTAGTGCATATAACCTTCGAATTGAAAGAGGAAGATATGAATTTATAAAAACCAATTCTGGCCAGAAGATTTCTTTAGAAAGAAACAAAAGAATATGTTAATTATGTAACCTTAATTGTGTAGAAGATGAATTTCATTTCCTCACCGATTGTCCATTCCATGTTGAAGAGAGAAATATGTTTTTTAATGGTATATACAAGCTCAACAAAAAATTTATCTATTTAACAAATAAGGACAAATTTACTTGGTTGATTATTAATGAAGACAAAGCAGTAATTGTCAAATTGAGTGAATATTAGTTCAAACTTTCAGAAAAAGAAGTGATGCTTTAAAACAGCAAAAATCATTATAGTTTATTATTCATATGTTGGTATAATACTGATATTGTCCATTTACTTGTGTATACACATGTTTAGCAATTCATATATATGTATGTACTCGTTTCCCCAACATGCTACATCCACATGTAGTTTGCAGTCCATGTAACCTGTAGCTACATGTAATGTTGTAAACTTTCTTTCTTTTTTGAAATTTCCTTCTTTATAAATTGTCTTGCTGTTATGCCCTCTGGGCCCAAAATTGGAATAAAACTTATCTTATCTTATCTGTAAGCATGAAAAAGTACAGTATATGATAAATATAATACTATGTGCCAAAATCCATTTCATATGGCATGCATGTATAAACTCTCGAGCCCCATATCAACCCTCGGGCCTTTGACCTACGGGCTGATATGGGGCCACTCGGGCTGATATGATATACAGTGTATCATATGGTTTTTTTCTATTGACTGCATGGATATTGATAATTACTATCTATTGGGGTGAAAATTTTTGCTGTGTTACAATATATATGATTAGTAGTTTTTTGTTAAATCTGTAAACAATTTTGCAACTAAGAAAGTTAACGCTGTTTTTCTTTTTATTTAAAGTTATGATAGCAATGGTTCCTTGACAGTCATTTTAATGAAAATGTTTTGAATGGTAAATCTTGGTCAATAAAAAATTGTTCAGCATCGACTTCAAATTCTGTGCATCATTGGGTTTCAAGTGTTATAAATTATCATAATGTATCATGTTCATTATATCCCCGTAACTAGACAAGATATGACCATAAAATGTTCAATGATTTTACAAAACAATATTTCCGTTTCCATTCCATTCCATTTTCTGTTCCGCGTTTTACCAAAACCCCAATTAATCCCCACTTCCTTTCACTTTTGATGTCCGTACGAACAAATTTATCGCACTGCTCATTCCGGGGTATGAACTGAAATAGAGTAAAATACACCTTCTTAATCTTACCCATATCCCATGTACATGTACAAGAATTTCGATCCATACATGCATGTGTTTCTTGTCTTCCTTCTCAGAAAGTGGTTTTTTTTTGTCTCATCAACACTTATGGGAAAAGAGTACCAATTCATTTCCCATAGACCTCAATGTTAACCTTTGGCCCTCTCACTAATTAACTATATCGATTTTAAACAAATGACCACAAACATTTCAAAGTTCATTCCAAGTGTTGATAAAAAATGACAAAAAATATATAGGGTCCCGTGCCTTTTATAGGCCATATTTGTACTTTTTAACAACACATAGCAATCTGCAGTAAATTACACACTTCATTTTAAGCACACCCCTACCATGGTAATTTCCTCAGTCATTTCTCGATTTTGTGCGATAATGTTTCATCCTGACAATTAATTTGAACCTCTATAATATTTCTTTCAATTCCAAATAATTTCACTTTTGATATTAGCCAATCACGCAACACCTAGACATTTATACCTCCGCTCAATCTTGGGGTAAACTGCGTCCGGGTTACGCATACGGGGGTTTGGTACTCTCATTCCTTATAGAGTAAGGGGTACAGCTTAAGGTGGGTCGATCCTCATGTGACTTATCAATATTAATGGTTAAAAGTGGAAAAACTGTATTAATGTCCACTCAATATAGTTTAATCTAATCAATAACCAAAGAAAATGTATATGTTGCCACCCTTTTAAAGATGTCAGACATACAAAAACAGAAGTATATATCAACATAAAAAAATTGCACATTTTCGTTGAACAGAATGATGAAAATTAATAAAAACTTGTTGAAATGACAAATTTTAAATGTCAACAGTTTAAGAAATCTGATAATTCATAGATATAACATGTCTTACGGCGTGACCGTGCTTGAGAGCGAAGCAAAAAGTATTGGCATTAGTATCTATATCCTAAACAAGACAAAAATCAACCCAAAGTTAGCATGAGGACAGAGCTTCATCAAAGCATCCTAATTTTGGACATTTGATCCGCCTATAGAATTGATGTTACAATGTCCATAGTACTACTATAAGACATCATGGTTTTCTAGAATTGTATATTTGTTTTTACGCTGTTCAATATATCTACTAGTTGAAAAATAAAACACCATACTTAAATTTTAGTCCCTGGGGTAAGGGATCTTCGATGATTCCGAACCCGATGTTTATTCGCTAAGTGTAATACGTTATAAAAGAAAGTTGGAGGAGCGGATCTCAATAAATAAAGAGAGTAACATCACCATTTCTTCACAGTAGTACAGTGGTTGGAGAGGACCACTAATACCCTACCACAAAAATTTCAGTTCCCGGGGTAGGGGTCTTCGATGATTCCGAACCCGATGTTTATTCACTAAGTGGAATGCGTTATGCATAAAACTTGGAGAGGCGGATCTCCGTAACTAGAGAGAGTAATATCACCATTTCTTCACAGTGGTGGAAAAAGACCACTAATACCCTACCACCAGAATTTCAGTCCCCGGGGTAGGGGTCTTCGATAATTCCGAACCTCATGTTTATTCACTAATTGTAATGCGATATGCATAAAAATTGGAGGGGCGGATCTCCGTAACTAGAGAGAGTAACATCACCATTTCTTCACAGTGGTGGGAGAGGACCACCAATACCCTACTACAAAAATTTCAGTTCCCAGGGTAGGGGTCTTCGATGATTCCGAACCCGATGTTTATTCACTAAGTGTAATGCATTATGCATAAAAATTGGAGGTGCGGATCTCCGTAACTAGAGAGAGTAACATCACCATTTCTTCACAGTGGTGGGAGAGGACCACTAATATCCTTCCACAAAAATTTCAGTCCCCGGGGTAGGGGTCTTCGATGATTCCGAACCCGATGTTTATTCACTAAGTGTTCTGCATTATGCATAAACATTGGATGGGCGGATCTCCGTAACTAGAGAGAGTAACATCACCATTTCTTCACAGTGGTGGGAGAGGACCACTAATACTCTACCACTAAAATTTGAGTCCCCGGGATAGGGGTCTTCGATGATTCCGAACCCGATGTTTATTCACTAAGTGTAATGCATTATGCATAAACATTGGAGAGGCGGATCTCCGTAACTAGAGAGAGAGTAACATCACCATTTCTTCACAGTGGTGGAGAGGACCACTAATACCCTACTACAAAAATTTCAGTCCCCGGGGTAGGGGTCTTCGATGATTCCGAACCCGATGTTTGTTCACTAATTGTAATGCGTTATGCATAAAAATTGGAGGGACGGATCTCCGTAACTAGAGAGAGTAACATCACCATTTCTTCACAGTGGTGGGAGAGGACCACCAATACCCTACTACAAAAATTTCAGTCCCCTGGGTAAGGGTCTTCGATGATTCCGAACCCGATGTTTATTCACTAAGTGTACTGCATTATTCATAAACATTGGAGGTGCGGATCTCCGTAACTAGAGAGAGTAACATCACCATTTCTTCACAGTGGTGGGAGAGGACCACTAATATCCTACTACAAAAATTTCAGTCCCCGGGGTAGGGGTCTTCGATGACTCCGAACCCGATGTTTATTCACTAGGTGTAATGCGTTATGCATAAAAATTTGATGGGCGGATCTCCGTAACTAGAGAGAGTAACATCACCATTTCTTCACAGTAGTGGGAGAGGACCACTAATACCCTGCTACAAAAATTTCAGTCCCCGGGGTAGGGGTCTTCGATGATTCCGAACCCGATGTTTATTCACTAAGTGTAATGCGTTAGTTAAAAATGTCTGAGGAGCGGATCTCCATAACTAAAGAGAGTAACATCACCATTTCTTCACAGTGGTGAGAGAGGACCACTAACACCCTACCATCAAAATTTCAGTCCCCTGGGTAAGGGTCTTCGATGATTCCGAACCCGATGTTTATTCACTAAGTGTAAGGCGTTATGCATAAAAATTGGAGGGGCGGATCTCCGTAACTAGAGAGATTACTATCACCATTTCTTCACAGTGTTTGGGGTTGGTAACTGGCACCCCATCCTTATAATTCCAGTGTGGTGTTGTTTTATGCATATAGAAATTTGAATTGCGAACTGCGTTCTGGAATGCAGTTCACTATTGAATTGCGAATAGTGAACTGCGTTCCAAAATCTGAAAGCCGAGTAAAGAATTGAATGGATAAAGTGAGCACCAGCTACTACTTTCTTAAAATTTCTTCATAAATATTCTTATGTACAAACATTTTCAGTAAGTTGGGTAGTTAGATTTTCGAATATATTTCATCAGGTATTCAATGAATTGAATATGTGTAATAAAGTGTAATAATGAAGCAAGAGAGAGAGAGAGAGAGAGAGAGAGAGAGAGAGAGAGAGAGAGAGAGAGAGAAAGAGAGAGAGATTTTATTACTGATTAACTTTGATGATTTGATGGTTGATCCTGCTCTCTAGTATATATTCGTCTATTCACCTATTGTTATTCTTTTCTAGTTAGGATTTTTAACCTCACACTTACAATATAATACTATAAATTTTCACTTCGACTCGATGTGGCATTATATAAATCCGTGAGTGCTAACAAACATTTCTGTTTCCTATGGTGTATACTTTTCTTTCTATGTGTTATAGGAAGAAATATCGAACAGTTCTAAAAGCTGCATTTGTATATATACCTACGTTATTTCATATTATATAGGACCTACGATTAAAGACAATGCACAGAATAAGAAATATCTTTCAGATATTGTAATTTTTTCTGTGTTCCAGTGTCAGGAATACTTATACCAGAGAAACATCGGTGAATATCAGCTTCACACATTTCTCTCGCATCCCCCTGTCTTTCAGTGCACTTAATTTCGTTGTCTTCATCATGTTTTTCTTCATCTGAAAAATTAAGAATACACAATTTGATAAATCCTCTCTCTCTCTCTCTCTCTCTCTCTCTCTCTCTCTCTCTCTCTTGTATTGTGAAAATCATGGGGGGGGGGGGGGGAAACCAATAAATATCTTTTGAAAAAAAATGCTTATTACTTCTTCACTAACGTAAATGTTAATGTACTCTTTTAAAAATCTGTCCCTGCATGGTACATGTGTATGAATAGTTTAGTATTTACTTTTCGAGAGTTCTTGTGTGTTGCAATCCAGATGTCCTGTCTTTATCAAAGCAAGGGCTGAAGAATATGTTGGATTATATTCTCCAGGAAAATTAAGTTCCAAATTTCTAACACTTTGTTCAAGGTCTTTCCAATATTCCTTAAACTTTTCATCAGACATTTGACCGTTTGTAGGATGACAACACACGTTTCTGATTCGCTTTATTCGCTCTATGCTGGCGCTGTTAGAAGTGTCCGATTTAGCTGGGTCCCTACCCCATCCATTCACCGGAGCTGGGATCTTCCATTCACCGGAGCTGGGATCTTCCATTCACCGGAGCTGGGATCTTCGTCATATTTCTCAAAAGAAAGTACAGAAGGCTAAGATCAAACTTTTCGTAAGTTCCATCAAACAGTTTGGTTGTTTTTTCCACCATTTTCTTCAACTCTGGTTTACGCAGAAGCAGGGTTTTTCGAATTTTAAACTCCAATAGAAACTGTTCTTTCGGAATTTCATTTTTGAAGAATTCGCGAAACAAATCTGTGCATGGACCGTATACTGCTTCCGTCAGCGTTAACTCTTTGGATGCATTTGAACTGGTCATACTCGAAGGAGCATTTCAACACTAAAATCAGTAATGGTAATCTGTCAAAGAAAAAATAAAGGTAGCTAATTACTGACAATTTGTTACACAGGGCATTCTTAGATGTAGTTTTAAAATATGTATAGTGTTGAAAGTTTCTTAATCAATGCTTATAATAATTACATAATAAATACCTGAGGAGTCTTAATACTTCAATGTGGATGGTGTTGTCCTTTTATCTTCTGAACTAAAATAAATGGTAAAAAATAAACTAAACTCCAGGAATATTTACAAAAGTGTATTTTCTAATGGATAGATGGTTTGATTATCGTTCTTAGAGCGTTCTGATGACGTCTTTGATCGTGCAATTTATTATATTTTTACCTGAAAATAACCCTCATTACATCAACTTTAACCAATTTGATTAAATGCACTTCTTTTAAATTCCAAATTTCAATTTGCTTTTTAAACATGTTTGTTTAGACAAACACCCGTCAAACGCTTGAGCCTTACTAATCATATAATTGAAATGTTTGTCATGCAGAATCATTGTTTCGTGAGCGATGGGTATAGTAATATGCAAATTAATGTGTCTTGCGTGATTCTTGTAACTTTATTTGTTAATAGTCACGTGACTTCTCAACGATTGTTTTAAGATAGCATTTGTACCAAAGTACCCGCCTCCATCCCCACCACACGTCATCAATATTATATCGGTATATCTACCTGTATAGAGATATAATTTGTGTTATTTTTCCATTAAGCTGCCATAACCAGTGGGTAATCTTAACATGTTTTAAGTATGAACAGAGTTTACAATTTTTGTTGTGGCAGTACTCTCATACTGGGGATTCTTTTACGTGTACCATGCATCGGGGGGTTGGCGAGGAGGGGTTGGCTTCTAATATTCAACCCAGCATATAAAGGGTGACTGAGCCAGTTGTAATCCGATATTGTTATTAGTATATATATGAACAAGTGAAGAGAATCTTATAAATCCCATAAAGAATACAAAATTAAGAGAAGAAGGGATTAGGTGTGTAGAAGGAGTGTACATCCCTTGTTGACCAGTTGCACCCGCCGTGAGCCCTATATCTTTATCACCCGTATTAAAAACAATATGTAAAGAAAGACCTGCCAATTGTTATGAAACGCACCAGACAACATTCGACCCAGTGAAAGCTTGTTTTAGCAATTTAGATCATTATAACGACCATAGAATTTAGATCATTATAACGACCATAGAATTTAGATCATTAACGACCATAGAATTTAGATCATTATAACGACCATGGAATTTAGATCATTATAACGACCATAGAATTTAGATCATTATAACGACCATGGAATTTAGATCATTATAATGACCATAGAATTTAGCAGGGGCGGATCCAGGCATTGTGGTTAGGAGGGGGGGAGGGCACCGCCACTTTATGAGGCAGTGGGTCCAGGGGGAGAAGCCCCCGGAAGCTCCTGGACTTTACAGATTTTATGGGGCTTGAAATATTTCTCCTATTTAGTAATTTGTACTATTTTCTATCATTTTAATTAGGTGAAATTAATAAAATGACCCAAATTTTAAGGTTTTTTTTTTTTTTTTTTTTTTTTTAAATTAATAAGTTCTCCCAATAAAATAATTCAAGAAATCAAAAGATTTTGTAATTTTTTTCTTCGGCAGTGGAAGAAATTATTGTTTCTTTTATCGTTTAATACATTTTCCGAAACAAGATACCGCGATTTACCTTAAATTTGAAAATTTTATGGGGGGCGCGCGCCGACTGTGTCCCCTCTAAATCCGCCACTGTTTCGATTATTATAACGACCATAGAATTTGCTATAGTTGTAGATACTTACTTAAACTTAATTTAGTTTGTATAGTTTAGAGGAAATGGACGTTGGTATTCGATACGTGCCATTGACAGAGGGACTACATGTACATGTACATTCATGTAATATTACATCATCAGCGACTTATACATTAATTGCAATACATATTAAGTAAATTGTTTAGATCGGTAAAGTTGGCTACTAGTAACCAGCTACTAGTAACTGGCTACTTAAAAAGAGAAAAGTTGGCTGCTAGTAGCCAGCTACTTGAACCAGGAAAAGTTAACTACTAGTAGCCAGTTACTAGTAGCCAGCTACTAAAAGTAAGAAAAGTTAGCTACTCGTAGCCAGCTACTACAAAATATAAAAGTTATCATTACTGATAGCTCGCTACCAGATAAAGGTTAATGAGTTTGAAAATTATTATTTATCAGATTTATTTCTAAAGAGGACGAGGAGTCGTATGATATCTCATGCCCAATTACATAACGTTGCAATGCAAAATACGAATAAACTTTTTCAACTGAGTGTTTACTTTAAAAGTGATACGGATTGAATTCAGACGTTCAATCATTTGATATACATCCATTTTGAGATATCTGCTACTTTTACAATTTGATTCGAGTTACCCTGAAATTTCAACATAAGTGTGAATACCGTAAGAAACTTTATGTTTGACTTTATGTTTGTATTAGATATCTGACGCATTTACGACTATACATATGGCAAGAAGTGATAGATGGTGTTTTGGTACGCCACGAATTTTCAGATATCGCTCTTTAGGAAATCAGTTACTTATACATTTTGATTACCGGTACAATGAAATTTCAAGATCCGTGTGAATACCACAAGGACCTCCGTGTTTATATCATATATTTAACTAACTTACAATGATACGTATGGCGAGTACCCGGTAGTGATATTGGGTATCGTGATATGTCATCAATTTTCAGATATCACGCTTAAGGAAGTCAGGTACATATATCTTTTGATGGCAGGTAAACTGAAATTTCAAGTTTTTCGCAAATATCTTAAGGAACTCCGAGTTCGTATTAGATAACTGACTAATTTACAATTATCAAAGTGAAGAAGAGTGATATTAGGTATCTTGATATGCCATAAATTTCCAGATATCACGCTTAAGGAAGTCAGCTACTTATACCTTTTGATTGTAAGTAACGTGAAATTTCAAGTTTTCTACCAATATTTTCAGGAACTCTGAGTTTGTATTAGATATCTGAGTGATTTACAATTATCAAAGTGAAGAAGAGTGATATTAGATATCTTGACATGCCATAAGTTTCCAGATATCACGCTTAAGGAAGTCAGCTACTTATACCTTTTGATTGCAAGTAACGTGAAATTTCAAGTTTTCTACCAATATTTTCAGGAACTCTGAGTTTGTATTAGATATCTGAGTGATTTACAATTATCAAAGTGAAGAAGAGTGATATTAGATATCTTGACATGCCATAAGTTTCCAGATATCACGCTTAAGGAAGTCAGCTACTTATACCTTTTGATTCCTGGTAACCTGAAATTTCAAGTTTTTCATAAATATCTTAAAGAACTCTGTGTTTGTATTAGATACCTGACTAGTTTACAACTATCCATGTGAAGTGGAGTGGTACTAAGTATCTTAATATACCATCTATTTTCAGATATCACTCTTAAGGAAGTCAGCTACTTATACCTTTTGATTGCAGGTAATCTGAAAATTAAAGTTTTTAGAAAATATTTTAAGGAACTCCGTCTTTGTTTTAAATATCTGGTTAATTTACCAATTCACATATGACAAAATCTGATAATAGGTATCTTGATATGCCATCAATTTTTAGATATCACGCTTAAGGAAGTCAGCTGATTATACCTTTTGATTCCTGGTAACCTCAAATTTCAAGTTTTTTATAAATATCTTAAAGAACTATGTATTTATATTAGATATCTGACTAATTTACAACTATATAAGTGAAGAAGTATGATATTAGGTATCTTGATATGCCAACAATTTTCGGATATCATACTTAACGAAGTCAGCTACTTATACCTTTTAATTCTAGGTAACCTGAAATTTCAAGTTTTTCATAAATATCTTAAAGAACGCCTTGTTTGTATTAGACATGTTACTAATTTACAACTATCCATGTGAAGTGGAATGGTATTAGGTATCTTGATATACCATCAATTTTCAGATATCACCCTTAAGGAAGTCAGCTACTTATACCTTTTGATTCCAAGTAACCTGAAATTTCAAATTTTTCATAAATATCTCAAAGAACTCCTTGTTTGTATTAGATATGTTACTAATTTTCAACTATCCATGTGAAGTGAAATGGTATTGGGTATCTTGATATGCCATCAATGTTCAGATATCACCCTTAAGGAAGTCAGCTACTTATATCTTTTGATTGCAGGTAACCGAAATTTCAAGTTTTTTGCAAATGTCTTAAAGAACTCTGAGTTTGTATTAGATATGTTACTAATTTACAACTATCCATGTGAAGTGGAATGGTATTAAGTATCTTGATATGCCATCAATTTTCAGATATCACCATTAAGGAAGTCAGTTACTTATACCTTTTGAATGCAAGTAACATGAGATTTCAAGTTTTCTACCAATATTTTAAAGAACTCTGAGTTTGTAATAGATATCTGACTAATTTACAATTATCAAAGTGAAGAAGAGTGATATTAGATATCATGACATGCCAAAAGTTTCCAGATATCACGCTTAAGGAAGTCAGCTACTGATACCTTTTGTTCCTGGAAACCTGAAATTTTAAGTTTTTCATAAATATCTTAAAAAACTCTGTGTTTGTATTAGATATCTGACTAGTTTACAACTATCTATGTGAAGTGGAGTGATACTAAGTATTTTGATATGCCATCAACTTTTAGATATCACCCTTAAGGAAGTCAGCTACTTATACCTTGTGATTGCAGGTAACCTGAAATATTTCAAGTTTTTCATAAATATCTTAAAGAACTCTGTATTTGTATTAGATATCTGACTAATTTACAACTATCTACGTTAAGAAGTATGATATTGGATATCTTGATATGCCAACAATTTTCGGATATCATACTTAACGAAGTCAGCTACTTATACCTTTTGATTTGAATATTCAAGTTTTCATAAATATCTTAAAGAACCCCTTGTTTGAATTAGATATCCGACCAATTTACAACTACCCACGGGAAGTGGAGTGGTACTAGGTATCTTGATATTCCATCAATTTTGAAATCACCCTGAAAGAAATCAGCTACTTATACCTTATGATTCCAGGTAACCTGAAATTTCAAGTTTTTGATAAATATCTCAAGGAACTCTGTGTTTGTACCAAATATCTGACTAATTTACAATTATCCACGTGAAGAAGACTGATATTAGGGATCTTGATATACCATCAATTTTCAGATATCGTGTTTAAGGAAGTTGGCTACTTATACCTTTTCATTGCAAGTAAACTGAAATTTCAAGTTTTATCAAATATTTTAAGGAACTCCATGTTTGTTTTACATATCTGATTAATTTCTCAATCCACATATGACAAGATGTGCTATTAGGCATCTTGATATGCCTCAATTTTCAGATATCTCCGTTAACAAAATTAGCTACTCATACCCTTTCAATCCTAGTAATCTAAAATTTCAAGTTTTCCGTACATATCTTAAGGAACTCTGCGTTTGTAATAGATATATTATTCATTTACCATCTCATATATGACAAGGAGTGATATTATGTATCTTAATATGCCATCAATTTTCAGATATCATGTTTAAGGAAGTCAGCTACTTATACCTTTTGATTCCAGGTAAACTGAAATTTCAAGTTTTTTCATAAATATCTTAAGGAACTCTGTGTTTGTATTAGATATCTGATTAATTTACAAATATCCACGTGAATAGGAATAGTAGGTATATCGATATGCCATCAATTTTCAGATATCAACCAAAAGGAAGTCAGCTACTTATACCTTTTGATTCCGTGTAGCCTAAAATTTCAGGCTTTTTCGCAAATATCTTAAGGAACTCTGTCTTTGTTTTATAAATCTCATTAATTTACCATCTTACATACGACAAGGAGTGAGATTAAATATATTAATATACCACCAATTTTCAGATATCACGCTTAAGAAAGTCAGCTACTTACACCTTTTGATTCCAAGAAGCATAAAATTTAAATGTTTTAGCAAATATTCTAAGGAAGTCTGTGTTTGTATTAGACATCGTATTAATATACCAGTAAACATATGACAAGAAGTTACATAAGGTATCTTGATATACCATTAATTTTGAGATATCACGCTGAAGGAAGTCAGCTACTTATACCTTTTGATTGCAAATAACCTAAAATTTCAAGTTTTTCGTTAATATCTTAAGGAACTCTGCGTTTGTATTCGATATCTGACTAAGTTCCAACTATCCACGTGAAGAGGAGTGATATTAGGGATCTTGATATGCCATGAATTTTCAGATATCACCATTTAGGAAGTCGGCTACTTATACCTTTTAATACCTCGACACCTGAAATTTTAACTTTTTCATAAATATCTTAAGTAATTCTGCTTTTGTATTAGATATCTGACTGACTTACAACTATCCACATAAAGAAGAGTGATATTACGTATCTTGATATACAATTAATTTTCAGATATCACCCTTAAGGAAGTCAGCTACTTATACCTTTTCATTCTAAGTAACCTGAAATTTGAAGTTTTACGTAAATATCTTGAGGAACTCTGCATTTGTATGAGATATCTGACTAACTTACAACCATCTACGTGAAGAGGAGTGATATTAGGTATCTTGATACCTATTATCATACCTCTTCACGTGGATAGTAGTTTACTAGTCAGATATCTAACAGAAACACAGAGTTCCTTAAGCTATATACAAAGCACATTAAATTTCAGGATGTCTGGAATAAAAAACTATCAGTAGCTGACTTCGTCGAACATGATATCTGAAAATTGATTGCATATCAAGACACTTCATATAAAGCCCTGTAAAATCGGCAAAGATAAATTCGTCAGATATCTAACATATCTATCTGAAAATTGATGGCATATCAAGATACCTAATATCACACCACTTCACATGGATAGTTGTAAACTAGTCAGATATCTAATACAAACACAGAGTTCTTTAAGATATTTATGAAAAACTTGAAATTTCAGCTTGCCAGCAATCAAAAGGTATAAGTAGCTGACTTCCTTAAGCGTGATATCTGGAACTTATGGCATGTCAAGATACCTAATATCACCCTTCTTCACATTGACAATTGTAATTAGTCAGATATCTAATACAAACAAGGAGTTTCTCAAAATATTGGTAGAAAACTTGAAATTTCATGTTACCTGGAATTAAAAGGTATAAGTAGCTGACTTCTTTAAGAGTGATATCTGAAAATTGATGGCATATCAAGATAGCTAATATCAGTCTTCTTCATGTGGATAATTGCAAATTAGTCAGATATTTAGTACAAACACAGAGTTCCTTGAGATATTTATGAAAAACTTGAAATTTCAGGTTACCTGCAATCAAAAGGTACAAGTAGCTGACTTCCTTAAGGGTGATATCTGAAAATTGATGGCATATCAAGATACCTAGTACCACTCCACTTCACATGGATAGTTGTAAACTAGTCAGGTATCTAATACAAACACAGAGTTCTTTAAGATATTTATGAAAAACCTAAAATTTCAGGATACCAGAAATCAAAAGGTATAAGTAGCTGACTTCCTTAAGGGTGATATCTGAAAATTGAAGGCATATCAAGATACCTAATACCATTCCACTTCACATGGATAGTTGTAAACTAGTCAGATATCTAATACAAACAAGGATTTCTTTAAGATATTTATGAAAAACTTGAAATTTCAGGATACCAGGAATCAAAAGGTATAAGTAGGTGACTTCCTTAAGGGTGATATCTGGAAATTTATGGCATGTCAAGATACCTAATATCACTCTTCTTCACATGGATAGTTGTAAATTAGTCAGATATCTAATACAAACTCAGAGTTCTTTAAGATATTTGCAAAAAACTTGAAATTTCAGGTTACCTGCAATCAAAAGGTATAAGTAGGTGACTTCCTTAAGGGTGATATCTGGAAATTGATGTCATAACAAGATACCCTGTACCACTCCACTTCACATGGATAATTGTAAATTAGTCAGATATCTAATATAAATAAGGAGTTCCTTAAAATATTAGTAGAAATCTTGAAATTTCAGGTTACTTGGAATCAAAAGTTATAAGTAGCTGACTTCCTTAAGGGTAATATCTGAAAATTGATGGCATATCAAGATACCTAATACCATTCCACTTCACATGGATAGTTGAAAATTAGTCACATATCTAATACAAACAAGGAGATCTTTAAGGTATTAAATAAAAACTTGAAATTTCAGGTTAGCTGCAATCAAAAGGTATAAGTAGCTGACTTCCTTAAGGGTGATATCTGGAAATTTATAGCATGTCAAGATACCTAGTATCACTCTTCTTCACTTTGATTATTGCAAATTAGAGAGATATTTAATACAAACTCAGAGTTCCTTAAAATATTTGATAAAACTTGAAATTTCAGTTTACCAGCAATCAAAAGGTATAAGTAGCTGACTTCCTTAAGCGTGATATCTGGAAACTTATGGCATGTCAAGATACCTAATATCACTCTTCTTCACTTTGATAATTGTAAATTAGTCAGATATCTATTACAAACAAGGAGCTCCTTAAAATATTGGTAGAAAACTTGAAATTTCATGTTACTTGCAATCAAAAGGTATAAGTAGCTGACTTCCTTAAGGGTGATATCTGAAAATTGATGGCATATCAAGATAGCTAATATCAGTCTTCTTCATGTGGATAATTGCAAATTAGTCAGATATTTAGTACAAACACAGAGTTCCTTGAGATATTTATGAAAAACTTGAAATTTCAGGTTACCTGCAATCAAAAGGTACAAGTAGCTGACTTCCTTAAGGGTGATATCTGAAAATTGATGGCATATCAAGATACCTAGTACCACTCCACTTCACATGGATAGTTGTAAACTAGTCAGGTATCTAATACAAACACAGAGTTCTTTAAGATATTTATGAAAAACCTAAAATTTCAGGATACCAGAAATCAAAAGGTATAAGTAGCTGACTTCCTTAAGGGTGATATCTGAAAATTGAAGGCATATCAAGATACCTAATACCATTCCACTTCACATGGATAGTTGTAAACTAGTCAGATATCTAATACAAACAAGGATTTCTTTAAGATATTTATGAAAAACTTGAAATTTCAGGATACCAGGAATCAAAAGGTATAAGTAGGTGACTTCCTTAAGGGTGATATCTGGAAATTTATGGCATGTCAAGATACCTAATATCACTCTTCTTCACATGGATAGTTGTAAATTAGTCAGATATCTAATACAAACTCAGAGTTCTTTAAGATATTTGCAAAAAACTTGAAATTTCAGGTTACCTGCAATCAAAAGGTATAAGTAGGTGACTTCCTTAAGGGTGATATCTGGAAATTGATGTCATAACAAGATACCCTGTACCACTCCACTTCACATGGATAATTGTAAATTAGTCAGATATCTAATATAAATAAGGAGTTCCTTAAAATATTAGTAGAAATCTTGAAATTTCAGGTTACTTGGAATCAAAAGTTATAAGTAGCTGACTTCCTTAAGGGTAATATCTGAAAATTGATGGCATATCAAGATACCTAATACCATTCCACTTCACATGGATAGTTGAAAATTAGTCACATATCTAATACAAACAAGGAGATCTTTAAGGTATTAAATAAAAACTTGAAATTTCAGGTTAGCTGCAATCAAAAGGTATAAGTAGCTGACTTCCTTAAGGGTGATATCTGGAAATTTATAGCATGTCAAGATACCTAGTATCACTCTTCTTCACTTTGATTATTGCAAATTAGAGAGATATTTAATACAAACTCAGAGTTCCTTAAAATATTTGATAAAACTTGAAATTTCAGTTTACCAGCAATCAAAAGGTATAAGTAGCTGACTTCCTTAAGCGTGATATCTGGAAACTTATGGCATGTCAAGATACCTAATATCACTCTTCTTCACTTTGATAATTGTAAATTAGTCAGATATCTATTACAAACAAGGAGCTCCTTAAAATATTGGTAGAAAACTTGAAATTTCATGTTACTTGCAATCAAAAGGTATAAGTAGCTGACTTCCTTAAGGGTGATATCTGAAAATTGATGGCATATCAAGATAGCTAATATCAGTCTTCTTCATGTGGATAATTGCAAATTAGTCAGATATTTAGTACAAACACAGAGTTCCTTGAGATATTTATGAAAAACTTGAAATTTCAGGTTACCTGCAATCAAAAGGTACAAGTAGCTGACTTCCTTAAGGGTGATATCTGAAAATTGATGGCATATCAAGATACCTAGTACCACTCCACTTCACATGGATAGTTGTAAACTAGTCAGGTATCTAATACAAACACAGAGTTCTTTAAGATATTTATGAAAAACCTAAAATTTCAGGATACCAGAAATCAAAAGGTATAAGTAGCTGACTTCCTTAAGGGTGATATCTGAAAATTGAAGGCATATCAAGATACCTAATACCATTCCACTTCACATGGATAGTTGTAAACTAGTCAGATATCTAATACAAACAAGGATTTCTTTAAGATATTTATGAAAAACTTGAAATTTCAGGATACCAGGAATCAAAAGGTATAAGTAGGTGACTTCCTTAAGGGTGATATCTGGAAATTTATGGCATGTCAAGATACCTAATATCACTCTTCTTCACATGGATAGTTGTAAATTAGTCAGATATCTAATACAAACTCAGAGTTCTTTAAGATATTTGCAAAAAACTTGAAATTTCAGGTTACCTGCAATCAAAAGGTATAAGTAGGTGACTTCCTTAAAGGTGATATCTGGAAATTGATGTCATAACAAGATACCCTGTACCACTCCACTTCACATGGATAATTGTAAATTAGTCAGATATCTAATATAAATAAGGAGTTCCTTAAAATATTAGTAGAAATCTTGAAATTTCATGTTACTTGGAATCAAAAGTTATAAGTAGCTGACTTCCTTAAGGGTAATATCTGAAAATTGATGGCATATCAAGATACCTAATACCATTCCACTTCACATGGATAGTTGAAAATTAGTCACATATCTAATACAAACAAGGAGATCTTTAAGGTATTAAATAAAAACTTGAAATTTCAGGTTAGCTGCAATCAAAAGGTATAAGTAGCTGACTTCCTTAAGGGTGATATCTGGAAATTTATAGCATGTCAAGATACCTAGTATCACTCTTCTTCACTTTGATTATTGCAAATTAGAGAGATATTTAATACAAACTCAGAGTTCCTTAAAATATTTGATAAAACTTGAAATTTCAGTTTACCAGCAATCAAAAGGTATAAGTAGCTGACTTCCTTAAGCGTGATATCTGGAAACTTATGGCATGTCAAGATACCTAATATCACTCTTCTTCACTTTGATAATTGTAAATTAGTCAGATATCTATTACAAACAAGGAGCTCCTTAAAATATTGGTAGAAAACTTGAAATTTCATGTTACTTGCAATCAAAAGGTATAAGTAGCTGACTTCCTTAAGGGTGATATCTGAAAATTGATGGCTTGTCACGATACCCAATATCACTACTCGCCATACGTATTGTAGTAAGTTAGTTAAATATATGATATAAACACGGAGGTCCTTGTGGTATTCACACGGATCTTGAAATTTCATTGTACCGATAATCAAAATGTATAAGTAACTGATTTCCTAAAGATCGATATCTGAATATTCGTGGCGTACCAAAACACCATCTATCACTTCTTGCCATATGTATAGTCGTAAATTCCTCAGATATCCAATACAAACATAAAGTCAAACATAAAGTTTCTTACGGTATTCACACTTATGTTGAAATTTCAGGGTAACTCGAATCAAATTGTAAAAGTAGCAGATATCTCAAAATGGATGTATATCAAATGATTGAACGTCTGAATTTAATCCGTATCACTTTTAAAGTAAACACTCAGTTGAAAAAGTTTATTCGTATTTTGCATTGCAACGTTATGTAACTGGGGACAATTGAGCATGAGATATCATACGACTCCTCGTCCTCTTTAGAAATAAATCTGATAGACAATAATTTTCACACTCATTAACCTTTATCTGGTAGCGAGCTATCAGTAATTATAACATTTATATTTTGTAGTAGCTGGCTACGAGTAGCTAACTTTTCTTACTTTTAGTAGCTGGCTACTAGTAACTGGCTACTAGTAGTTAACTTTTCCTGGTTCAAGTAGCTGGCTACTAGCAGCCAACTTTTCTCTTTTTAAGTAGCCAGTTACTAGTAGCTGGTTACTAGTAGCCAACTTTACCGATCTAAATTGTTTAACTACCGGTATATCAACATGTATGTGTATTTTGTGTATTTAGCCTGATGAACATGACCTAGCAGCATTGTACTGGGGACCCGATATCTCTTACCTTACAACATTAAGCCGTAGCTTAAAACGAGTGTTTTCAGGTGACCATGGTAATGCTTTGGTCAGTAGGTCCTGTGTATTTCTCTTTTTTCCTGTTCCCTGCTCGGCTGATCGACTTGGTGTGGAACGATGACAATGGCTAACAAGTACGCAGTTCTAGTAAGTACGACACACCATTGTTGTTAAAACTTTATATCATGGCTGGTTATTACGTACAACAAAGAGTTTAAATGCACTATTTACAAATAATTGGTTGATAAGTTTTGCTTGCAATATTACCTAGAAAAATCTATTCCTAAATTGTACAAAGAAGGCATCTCCAAAATAAGATTATCATCACATAATTTATCCATAGAAACTGGCAGACATAAAAATGTACCACGTGAAAAAAGATTTTGTAAAAAATTGAGGATGAATATCACTTTTTGTTAGTATGTCCTGTATATTGTTAGATTAGGGCTTAATTAGTGGAAAAAGATTTACTGGAGTAAACCCTCCATGTTCAAATTTATACAACTATTAAGTGTGAACAATGTTAAAGAACTTTGTAACTTAGTAAAATTTATTTGTAAAGCTCTTGAACTAAGAACAGTCTATAATATGTAATTTGTATCGTCATTCTCCTTTTTTACTATCATTATACTATTGTATTTAGATCTGCTAGATATCTTTGTAAGAATCGGCCGTTTATTTTCAGCTTTGTAATTATTATGCATGTTCAATTTTGTTATAATGCAGTAAGATGTATGTCTTTCGCAATAAAGAATTCTTATTATAAATGTATACCACAAACTCATTAATATGTAATCCCTCATCAGAAAGTAGAATGACTATTGAACTGAGTCATTGTGTGATCTCGTAACTTATCTGCTGGGCGATGCTACATGGCAACTCGAAATAACTCCATTCCAGGTTTCAATTCAATTCAATGGATCTCATTACCATTATGCAATGGTATACAGAGATATAACACACAAAAAGCTGTTACATACACATCAGTAAATAATACATGCGTGTAATAAAGTATTTATCAAGTAAACAAAAACAATCCTGCTATT
This sequence comes from Ostrea edulis, assembly GCF_947568905.1. Classification (NCBI taxonomy): domain Eukaryota; kingdom Metazoa; phylum Mollusca; class Bivalvia; order Ostreida; family Ostreidae; genus Ostrea; species Ostrea edulis. The sequence continues at coordinate 16,952,187 of NC_079168.1, forward strand.
ATTAATGTGAAGTATGGGCATTCTAGGTAGGGGGCACATTCTATTTATTTTCTTAATGAAAGTATAGAGTTTTCTAATATAAAAAAATCCAACCCAAAACCAAACCAAAAAACCAGTAGAATACTGTACTTGAGTATGTCGCCTTCTTGCAAAACGTTTGACAATCACAGAACCACGACAATACGATTAGTGTACATTTATCTTTTACATTTATTATAGAGAAAAATTATTTGTATAGTGTGAAGATTTTCATTTAACTAATATTTCATTGACATAAACAGCTGTTACAGGCCAACAAAAACAGAAATATGTTGAATTCATGAAGACAACATTTGAACAGTGTAAGTGTCACGTATAGAGTATAGGTACTGTATTGCTGACAGAAGTTGTAGACAGACCTGATAAACAAAACACGATTCCCGTTCCCTTAAGTACTTTTGACAAAAATGGTGTTTCATAAAAAAAATTCACGCTTCTAATTCAATCAAGGGATTTACTAGTATTTACCTTTCCACGCTCTAATACATTCACTTTAAAATCCTCTGCCTCATTTTGGCATATTTTATTGAATAATCAAACGGATTGCAGACAAGTTCTTTAAACGTAATGGCCCCTCTCCTTAAATATTACAATATATACATGTAATTCATCATGCGCATTGGATACAACATTCTATTTGAAGCAAGGTTAAATAACATAGAACACAATAATTACTTACATCTACAGGATTCATGAACAGAGGCAAAAATATTGGTATTGGTTTGTAATGACAAATTTGCCTTACCCCAAAATAGTGGGTTGGTATGCATGTTGACAAACTCAATTCCGAATAGTCGATTGAAAAATATATATTTCTAGCATAATGTGTAAACAAGCAAAATGGAAATGGTACACCTCATTTTTACCACAATTGAACAAATAGGACTATTAGTAATGTTACGCTTGTGTAAATCACAGTGGAGTAAACAGTTATATCTTAGTTTAGTGTGTGTATGATATTGGTATAGCGTTTAAACCAAATGAAAAGTTTATTTCGGTGTTGTACTTGGATACATTTTCAAGTTTTGGGGGAACAGTATCGCGAAAATATTTAGGTACGTTTCCAATGTAAATTTAAAACATCGTAGTCATTTTTACGACATAGGCCAAGATTTTAAAAAAGTTTTCCAGCCAGTTTCGAAGTACAGTGATTCTTTGGAAGCAAAAACAGGAAGACCAGTAACAACTCTAGCTGCAGATAAGTTTTTTCAGCGTCTGGTATAGAGCAGCCATCCCGGGCCAAACAGTTGAAGCATATTCTACTGAATGTAATGAAAGGAGTGTATTTAACTTAGCGAAATTTGCCCTGCCCATTTAAATTTTTTTTCAAAGGCCATTTTTTTTGGGTAGGAATTGCTTACAATACTATCAATATTCTCAGAGCAACGGAGGTTGTGTGACACTAACAAGCCTAAATCAAATGGCTGTGACCTGGAACACACCCAAGTCGTTCACCTTTACAAAAGAATTAATTAGGGTGTGACTCATTTAATAGGACCCTACCAACAACATACTTGTCTATTTTGTAATTTTGTGGTCTTTTAAAGTTCTAGCTTACTAAATATAGTGTAAAAATGTAGGATTATTTTTTATCTGCTTTTCACCGTTTGACAAACTGACAAAAGTGCATATAAAAAGATTTCTAGAGATATGTATCGAATTATTGGCACATCATACTTTCATAAATAAATCTTCACTTATTGGGAGAATGCGTTTCGCAATGATTTTAAGGTATTCAATATATATATTCATATTCAAAAAGTATGAACGCGCTCTTTGAGACAATTACAACGAATCTTCGACAAAAATGTCAGGGATGTTAGAATTAGCACCATGAAACAGAGCAAACTAGTTCGATCCGGTTTTTTAGTACCACCTGTCCGTGTGATCATTACCAAATATGGAGCGTCATCAAGGTGAATTGGTGCATTGGCTGTTCCGTTTAACGTAACGAATGGGTCAACCATAAGCTATTTTAGTACTTAAATCTAGTTTATATTTCCAAATAATACATAAAATATAAAAATAAACAATAAAATGTCTTTCTTTGTTTCATCGGGTGAAGAAGGTAGCAGTCATTGCAGAATCCCCCCCCCCCCCCCCCCCGCAATGCTAGCTACCATGATTTCCCGATGAAACAACAAGAAAGCATTTTATTATTTCAAGTAAAGACGTAATAACGCAGATTTTAAAAAGGGGGAGTAACGCTAAAGAAAGGTGTAAAATCGAGAATTTAAAAGGCGTAATATCGCAAATCAAAGGTGTAATAACGCGAAGTCAAAAGGCGTAATAATAACTATACGTTTAGGGATTGAGATATGCCCCTAGTTTTCGTTAATAGTGTATATTTGTCTGCTTCGGAAAGATGATAAGAAATATAACAATCTACACGAAATACATAATCAGGATATTTTACACAATTTTTTGAAAGTAAACTTACTTCATAGGTGAAGTAGCACACTGAAGCTAACAACAGACGCTAGTAGTTTCCCCTTCAATGTAGACATTTTTATAAATACCAAAAGAATTGACAGTACAACATATACATGTATCAGATGTGAGTCTCTTTAAGGAGGTTAGTGTAATTCATTTATCAGAATAAATTTATGAACCCTACGAAATGCAGTTAGAAGATGATATCAGACAAGTGTTATTAAATCACCCTATTGTTGGCAAATACTAGATTTCTTTCAAAATCAGCTCGTTCAAGTTCTCGATGGATGGGTACATTTCATTAAACCAATTTCCTGATATATAATAAGAGAAAAAATTACGTTAAGACATGTCTGAACGAATTTGTCATTTATACAGTAACGTCCATTATCAGTCTAACATGCATTGAATGGTACTACCAGGTGCACATTCAGTATTGCTGATATCACACACCGTATGTACCTGGCCTAAACATATGGTCATTTAAATCTAACCAAGTTGTAGGTACGGACGCACTCTATCTAGAATTTTAAATGTTCTCTTTATAGGTATAAGTATTTTGACAATTACGGCATAGTTGAACAGATAAAAAGGTAAGTCATGCTGCGACAATATTTATGTTGTAAAATTTTGATTTACGTATTACGTTCTTTGATATCAATACGTAATATATTGTTGTTTATTAGTCAAAAGCAAATACAGCTTATAGACATAGTATACAATGTAATAAATCTAAAATCATATAAAGGTCAAGAAAGAATAGAAATTGTGATTATACATTGGTATTTCTAATTTCAAAGGAATTCTTAATAAATTTACCGAAGTTACATAATTCCTTTACATTCTGTGTCGATAAAAGTTGACTTAATTTAAAGATATAAAAATACTTTTTCAAAAATTTGACTGTAATAGGTACACTTAAAGAAAAAGTGAAACTCATCTTCTACATCTAAGGTACATAAAGGACATAAACGTCTTTCCAAAGGAACATTTTTGTATCTACCGGTTTCAATAACTAACCAGTGAGACAATAATCATAACTTACATATAAACTTTTTATACTGCATAGCAATACATGTATATTGCAAGCGTTCGAACTTTGCTTTTAAAAAATGGAGGGAGGGGGTGTGATCGAATCATATTATGAGGCGAATATTATGTGTCACGAGACTTCGTTCTATGATTTAACAAAGATTTTTCACACACTTCCTTAACGAAAGCAGCTATTATTTTCATATCAACTAGATGAATCCCCGCACAAGCCCTAAGCGCTGAAAATCACAATTAGAAGAAGGACTTTTTAATGCGTGTTTGAATTATTGCGCACATGAATTGAATGAACAATATATTTTACTTCAAATAAATTTAAGAACAATATTTGAATAATTGCGTGCATTAGTTATGTTATATTTATTGATATCGTATACAGTAAATAAAACTTGATTCGGAAATAACATGGAGCTCCAAATTAAATGTTCCTTATGCAACATAAATGATCCCTCTCAGTATTGGAAATTAGATAATGATTTTACAAATGCAATTGTAATCCGTCAAAATTAGGAATACGCGTCGTTTCTTTTCGTCAAACGCAATAATCGAAAACATAATGCACTATATGAATAACAAACAGAAAAACTGCTATATTGTAAACAGTGACCTGATTTCTTAGACATTGTCAGGTATTGTAAAACCTAATTTCGGGAAAATGTGTTACCTTTAAAGTTATAAGGCGCACACTTCCTAGAACAGTCCCGGACCATTCGATATCTGATATATTGGACATTTTTCGATTTATTACTTACTTTCAAGATCTGTGTCACCACAAAACATGTTCAACCAAAATAATTTTTTTGGGTGTTTATCCATGTGTTTATACATATCAGTATCTGTTGATAAATTAATTATTATAAAATGTCGTGACAGTGACTTCTAAAATCACAACAACAACAAAATATGAACACCGTAAATATCAGATGAATATCATATTAAAAACTTTATCGATGTGTCAGATCGTTGGTCTCGGGATTTTGTAAGATCAAAATCAAGCATCGATAAACAAAAGATTTACTTCATATCGTATTACGAAAAGTTGTCATTTAAAAAAATGCAATAGAAAACTGGCTTAGATTCACCAAAGTGTATGCGCCATCTTCCTCTAATTTTTGCTATTTTCAGGGTAGTTTATCGAAAACGAAAGTAGGTTTTTAATTAATTTCACGATATTTACTAATCAAGTAAGATTCTATTATTACTCACGGACTCTACCTTACATATGAAACAATATTAAAGTTACAAGCAGTAACTCTGGAACAAGCGTTTCGGAGTTTATTGGCGAAATTTATTAATTCATAAGTATAGATATCGAGTATGACAATCAACTTGAATCATGCCATTGACTTACCGACGCTTATTATGAGACCTAGGATAGACATTTAACATTTACATGTAACATGAACTATTTGCCTTTAAAATCATCGATCGATAAGGATCCATACATGAGCGATTTCTGTCTTGTCAATTATATGCAATGCTCTTTGTATTCCCCCAACAAACGTGACCCAGATATTACATTTTAGTTGACAAAAAAGTTCTTGGACAAGGGAGATTTTCCCCCCTCAAAGTGATATGTTTACTGAAATGAATTTGTGTAGAATTTTAGACATCTGAATGAAAATCAAAGCGATTACGGAAAATCTTTGAAAAATTTCCTGTGTTTGGTATTTTACTACTGCGAACCGAGTATCAGTCTTGTGGCGGTATTGAGCAACTGCCATTATGGTTTTTACACCAAAATCTCCGTATTGTATTTAAAGAAAATGAAGTAAAATTTGAGGCTATCGAACGGTCACCTTTGAGTAGTACATGTGTATATTCAAATAATAATAATAAAAAAAAACAATAAAAACACACTGTGTATCAAACGTTTTGTGAGTGATATTGACCACTTGAATACACATTTCAATTTAAGATATACGCAGATATTATAAGAGCCCAATATCTCCATTATGAATAAGGTGAAGCTATCCGATTGTTGGATTTCGAAATAATGTGCTGATAATATGATACAGTAAACTTATCTTCATGTATTTATTATCAAAGTATCATCATGGGGTTGAGAAACTTCCAGATCAACTTAGATAATTCCAAAGGAATATTTGTGTCTGGTGAAACCGTCAGTGGAAGGGCAACGCTGGATTTGGAATCTGAAATGAAAGTGCGAGGTATTTATTTACATGCAAGGTGAAGATAACGAACAGTGATCAATCTCATAACTCCTACAAGCAATACAAAATAGATAGTTGGGCAAACACGGACCCCTGGACACACCAGAGGTGGGATCAGGTGTCTAGGAGGAGTAAGCATCCCCTGTTGACCGGTCACACCCGCTGTGAGCCCTATATCCTGATAAGGTAAACGGAGTTATCCACAGTCAAAATCAGTGTGCCAAGAACGGCTTAACTATGGACAAATATCATGAGTCCAAGCTCCACTGGAGCCGTTCGTGAAAAAAAATGAAATTAACGGCAGTGTATATATTCTTATATATATAAAAGGAGGAGTTGATTTACCACGTTTTTGCGCTGAATAATTGTGATCAATTCTTAAAAGAATTTAATTCTAGGTATTGTTTTCGCGAAATAATCATCTTTTATCGATAAATGGTAGTGTTTGTATTTAAAAAGATGCCACGTTAAATAATAATACAGTATACTAGATATAGATATTGCATGATGCATTCGACACAAATCTACAAGTACATGTGGTAATCCACATCGCATGTTTGCTTTTAAAACATTGTTTTCCTTAAGGGCAGATGATACAAACAAATTTTTTCTTTCGAAGAGACTTTATATGATGCCATTCTTTTATAAAAGTGGATAATTCATTGAATTCTTTTCCCCTTTGACTTGGAGAGTGAAATATTTTCCATATTTAAAAAAAAAGTACAAAACAATAGTTATCATGGTAAATTAGTTTATTTTTCATCTGTTTACCTTTTTTATACCTCAAAAAATGGTTGTCAGGGAGAACAGAGTGTACTGATATTAGATTTACAACACAACATGTAAAATATTAATGCATTACAAATTTTACACTTGGAAAATATCAATTGCTGCTTCAATAAAATTACATATATGGACATTGCACCCTCAGTAAAGGTTTACAAATTAAAATAAACTTCATAATCTGTTGACTTAATGTTTAAAGTGTAATATAAACTTAAAAATCATGTACCATACGGGGTGAATTTTCTGAGTAGAAGCAAAATTGTAAATATCACATTGGCTGATTTTCTCAAGACAAAGAAGAGTTATCTCCCATAATATAAGAGTAAAATTTTACAACTTCTGAAAATAATTTACAATGGCATTTATGATTTTACTGTTTGTTTTTTGGGTTATTTTGGTCACTCTTGGTTTTCCTATGCTATTCATCTCTGAAAAAAATAAAGAAATGCCTAATACAGGATCTCTTTGATGTGCTATTTTACATTAATTTCTGCATTATGTCACGTTTCCCAGTAGAAACAGGAGAAAGATAACTGCATGCTTCCTGCTGACATCTTATATATAGCAATGATCCAAGTCCATACCGTTTTTCGTTCTCACAATGTCTTATGCGTTGTTAAATCTAGTGGTCTACCACACGCAGCACAACCTTTTTTCAAATTGTCCACTAGAATTCCAAGTTCCACAACTCGTCTCCAACAAATCATCTTCTCATGCTCTTCTTCCGATTCCTCACTCTCTGATGCATCATATGGATACGTTTCTTCATTTCCTAGGCATTCTTGTGAATTATCACCAGACGAACAATTTTTTCTTGATTCATCCAACTTCTCCTCGATCACCACGTTGTTATTGGCATCAACATTCACTATCTTACGTTCAAGGGATAATGCATAACCTTTCTTAGCATTCTGTAACCTTTGATGACGTTTTTACTAATAATTTTTCCTGATTTTTTCCTGAATGATTCAGGCATCACAATTGTTATTGTTTACATTGTTTACTGACCCCCTTTCCTGCTCTTAAAACACAGAAGAGTTCCAAACAACTATAAATGAGAAAACCAAAACCAACCAAAGTATTTTTTTACCATGGGAACTCTTCAGTGCTAAAGGTAGAAAAATTTGTTTATATCATCTGGCCTTAACATTACTTCAGCATGCATTGCATGCACTGTTTACTACTAAGAACCAGACAGTTCATAGGTTTAACGTTTTTATACTATAACATTATAGAATAAATAAACATAGATATAACAAAAGTTATACATAAAGTGAATACAATGCAGGTTAGGTAAATGGACACAATTCATTCAATGTATAGATGTTTAATGTTTTTGAGATAGTATTATAGTTTGTAACACAGGCAATTATATCGCTTGGGTTTGAATTTACCAATCTACATTTCTACCAAAGTTCATCCCGAAATTCCGTATACCTCCCAAGATATCCAGAAATGAATTCGGGAAAATGCCTATTATTTTTTGGTGGAAATTTATCTGGGCCCTGACACTACATTACAAAACAGAATGTTTGAGCATTGCAACAATTTATTACATAAAATGTGCAGCATTAGATATCATTTCAGAGTTTAATATCTTACCCCAATTCATAAACTGAAGTCCATGATAGCTTTAAGTGACTGAAACTTGTTAAAACGGCTGCACTTTCAGTAATCACATCCATTTTGACCGGTGCAACTAATTACCTCAAAAAGATGAATTGACCCATAACGATTTAGAGACTCAAACACTAATTTCTATCAATATAAATTCTTGACAGTGTATCAATAGAGGACATGCAATGTTTTGCTGTTGGATATAGAATCTATTTCACGAGTGAGACAGGATTTTTTGGATATTTTTACGAGTGGGAAGCACGAGTGAAATAAATTCTATACCTAACAACAAAACAATGCATTTTCTGTTTATTACAATTTCCGTCGGTTTTTCCTTCAGTACTTTTAGCTGTCCCTGTATAAACAATCACTTGCACCGCGCAAGACGAAGCAAGAAATCGCCATCTTAGTTCTTTTATACTTTATTGATCAAATTTGAAAATGCAAAGGTAGAGTTTGCAACGAATCTTTATAAGAGAAGATATGTATAGGCTACATATGTAGGGCTGATGTTTACTTCACAGCACGTAATCAACTTTTGAGTCGCTCTGACAGAAAGTATCGCAAAGTTTAAATCTAGGTTAGACATATCACAGAATACGTCATGTTCCAGAAAAAAGCTATATAATTTGCACTTTTTGTATTTAAAAAAGTTTAAGACTACCTAACTTACCATATTATGCAACATTGTCGCCAAATTAAGTTCAACATCGTAAAATATAAGGGTCACAGATCCATGTCAATCGATATGACGTGACATCATCCGGTAGGTTTTGGAAGCAATTAAAAAATTATAAGCATTTTGCTGAATTCATTTGCAGATATCTTGGAAAGTATACGGATTTTCGGGATGAGATTTGAGAGTTATGTAAATAGATCATGTATGAGTATGTTAAAATACCGAGGCGAATTTCATATCATTTGGTTTATTGTTTTTACATCGGCAAACTTGGGTACCCTATATCCGAATTCAATACATTTAACATTTAAAATTTCACAAAACACAAAATGTTTTAGCAGTGCAGTGTAGAAAGAGTTAAGTAGCCTGTTAACCAAAAAAAAAATTGCATTTAAATGTAAGTACACAGTTGTGGTTAGATACGTATATAGGAAGTATACCAAATTATGGTTGTAAAGTTTTGGGCTCACATCCAGAATTTTTCCCAAATCAATAGCATTAAAACCTATGACTTTTCAACACTATACACGACCATTCCTCACGATAAATTAAAGACTAGACTTTTTGACATCATAGACAGTTGCTTCTTCAACAAAAACGGAAAACGGAAATATGCTTACTCCTCCTAGGCACCTGATCCCAACTCTGGTGTGTCCAGGGGTCCGTGTTTGCCCAACTATCTATTTTGTATTGCTTGTAGGAGTTATGAGATTGATCACTGTTCGTTATCTTCACCTTGCATCTAGTGATCAGTCATTCAAAAACTTACTTTGTTAAACACCACTCTGATTCCACGCACAAGTACTCTGAAGTTGAAATAAAAAATATGCTAGAGTTCCTCATTGACAATATCTTTGTGGTCTTTGGTGATCAGGTCTTCCAACAGTCTGTTGGAATTCCCATGGGCACGAATTGTGCTCCTTTGTTAGCTGACCTGTTTTTATATTCATATGAAGCAGAATTTATTCAAAAACTTCTACGTGAGAAGAAATAATCTCTCGCTGTGACCTTCAATTCGACATTTAGATATATCGATGATGTTTCGTCTATTAACAATGATAGCTTTCATTCATATGTCGATTTGATATATCCCTGTGAGCTCGAAATAAAGGACACCACAGAGTCGTCCACTTCTGCTTCATACTTCGATATTTTATTGAAAGTAGACATTAACGGCAAACTGACAACTCAACTGTATGACAAACGGGATGATTTCAGCTTCTCCATCGTCAACTTCCCACATTTATGTAGCAATATTCCATTATCACCTGCATATGGTGTTTATATATCTCAACTGATTCGATATGCAAGAGCTTGTTCTGGGTATAGTCAGTTTTTAAATCGAGGTAAACTACTGACAAACAAGTTGATGGTACAGGGATTTCAACAGTCTCGATTGAAGTCAGCATTTCGCAAATTCTATGGTCGTTATAACGATCTACTTCGTCCGCACAACCTCGCATTAGGTCAAATGCTGTCTGACGTGTTTCATACCGATTGTTAAGCCGTTCTTGGCACACTGATTTGACTGCGGATAACTCCGTTTACCTGATCAGGATATGGGGCTCACGGCGGGTGTGACCGGTCAACAGGGGATGCTTACTCCTCCTAGGCACCTGATCCCACCTCTGGTGTGTCCAGGGGTCCGTGTTTGCCCAACTATCTAATTTGTATTGCTTGTAGGAGTTATGAGATTGATCACTGTTCGTTATCTTCAGCTTGAATCCAGTAAATGATTTGGAAAATGTTCATTTGAATTTTTGTAAAAAAGCTTTATGTGTCAAGAAGTCTACTGTGTCTATGATGGTCTAGAATGAATTAGGACGGACACCTCTACATGTGCTAAGAAAGTAAAGAATATTGAAATATTGGTAAAAATTAAAGAACACAAATAATTGTATTTTAAAGAGTATTTATGAGGAAATGTTAGATGTTTGTGACTCAAATTCTTTTACTTTTTGTTTGACATATGTAAGAAATTTATTATATTCTTTAGGATTTGGATAGGTATGGAATTGTGCTTATGATATAAATGAAAACAAATTTTTATCTGAAGTAAATGAAAGATTACAAGATGTGTTTATGCAAGAAATTAATAGTGTTGTTGAGATGTCACCAAAATGTAATTTATACATATATATGTCAATGAAGGTTTTAAATTACAATTGTATCTTACAAAATCTATTCCAAGTATGTATGTTCAAAATATTAGTAAATACCGATTATTCTCACATTGATTAGAAATGGAACACGGTAGATTTAGCAATATTCCAAGAAACGAAAGAAAATGTGAATTATGTTCAGAGAGTATTGAAGATGAATATCATTTTATATTAGTATGCCCTTTTTATAATGATTGTAGAAAACACAAAACAGTATTTAAAGAAATATTATTAAAAACACCCCACCCCCACTTTCAAACTTGTCCAACTATTATCAACTGGAAATATTACGGAATTATGTAAACTTGGTAAATACCTATATAAATGTTCATCTATTAGATCTCAATTATTATAAGATTATCCTCAGTATCTATCCTGTCCATGTACATCAAAATGACATATTATGTTGTGTTAATATTCCATTGTATAATTTGTTGTTGTCATACCTGTGAACGGTATGGTTCTTGGTCAATATACAATACAATATTCTTTGATAGTAAATTCGAACCCAAGCGATATAATTGCCTGTGGTTTGTAGCATAATGAATATGAAATAAGATATCGTAATATTGAGGATAACCTAAGCCGGACGCATTTCTGTTCTTATACTTGAACATTTATATGAATATTTTCCTAATTTACATAATTCAGGGACATTTTCTGTTGATAACAACTGAACTAGTTTGTAAGTAGAGGGTTTATTGTTTCTTAGTATACATTTTTCGAAAATGATTATAAAATGGGCAGACCAATATACATGTAAAGTGAAATTATCTTCTATTTCTGCATTTGAGCACATTTTACAAGATCTTTCATTTCTTGAAACCTTATAATATCTACCTTGTTCAATCTCTAGTATATGTAATGACAAACGATATTTACTGATGTATTGTACATGTATACATGTAATTTGGAATCGTTTTGTTAAATACATCTGTAACTTAAATCCATCATTTACATATTTGTATAAGTTACAGTTTGATGAATTTTCAACAACAAAAAGCATTAATTTCTTGCAGAAACAAGTCATTCAGCCTTTGTTTTACTTGCAATAAAAAGTGCTTTTTGTTTATATCATGGGGATCCCACATATTTTCAAATCCTAGGGAGAATAGTCATACATTTTCATATTTGGATTGTTCTTCACAGAGATTAGTCTAGCCTTTGTAGGAAAGTCTAATGTGCACTGGTCAGAGAGACAAGGAAGCAGCGACAATCGACACACTGTGTTCTACACAGCAACAGAATATTACTTTAACAATGTAGTTTGCGTGTTTGGGAAAGGTAGGATTTGTTTATAAACCCTCATATATCTCGGAATCAATTAAGGTTTTCTACTCTTGTGTGACGTAATCAGATTTGCATAGACATTAAGGAATAATCAAACTTTATCAACTTTCTTTACACACATGTACAATGATGGTAAATATTAAGAATTTGTGTTATACCGAGTTTATCAAGTTTGAAACATTTTCTTTTTTGATTTTGGTAATATTTTGAAATGAAACTTTGTATAAACGTTCAAAATATAATAAATATGTTACTACCATATGAAAAAGAAAATTCTTGCAACATATCATTTTTCCTTCCAATTTCATCGTCAAGACATAAACGTAAGCCTAATATTTTGAACAAATAATTACGTGGATAAAACCATATTAAAAAAACAGGGATGACATACCTTAAATACAATCCAATTGTAAGAAAACATTTTGAACAGAAGTTTGCATAATTTAGATATTAACCTAATTGATTGATTTCAAGGTCTTGGAGGTGGAGATGAACACTTTTTGCAACCGGGACAACACGTCTTTCCTTTCTCATTTGTTTTACCACCAAATTTACCATCATCATTTGAAGGAGGCAAGGGACACGTGCGATATACTATCAGAGTATCCATAGACAGACCCTGGAGATTTGATGACAACACACACACAATTCTAGCGTTTACAGTGTTAAGTGCCTTAGATCTCAACCAAGAACCTCTAGCAACTGTAAGAACAACAAATATCATACAGATGCAAAACAATACTGATTTAACATAATTACTTTAAAACATTGTCTGATGTTGTATTTTTAGAATGGGGCGGATGCTACAGATTCAAAGATGCTGTGCTGTTGGTGTTGTGAATCAGGCCCAATAACAGGAACTATCAAGGTCAACCGAGTTGGCTATGTTCCTGGAGAATCTGTTTATTTTGAGGCTAGTGTACAGAACATGTCCAATCGTGCGTGTCGCATGTATGCTACGTTAGACATGGTATGTTTCTGAATTATTTGGGGGGGGGGAGGGCACTGCAAACGCTAAAACGATAATAGAAAATTACAGGGTTTTTTTCTGGTTCAATCATTTTACTTAGAGTTATCATGGATTGATACAACGCAATATCGGGAATGATGTCACGTTTTCATACAATATATGTTCTTTATTACCCAAGGTAACCACTTTTCATGCGACAACTAAAAGTTGTAATTCATTTTATCGCATTAACACCACTCCGCACCAGGACCTGCAGCCGGGGGATTCGGAAGTTTGGGGCGGCGAAAGATTTATCCTCCCTCCCCTTCCGCCATCGTATCTTGCTGGCTGCAATATCATAGATGTACGATATATCCTGAAGGTAATGTTTGCTAACTGTCGTTTAAACACTTCAGATAAAGATATTGTCCAATATCATACACTGAAAAAATAACAAGTAGAATATACTAGGCAAACTAGTATGGTTACTGTCCTTGGGATTACTAGCCTAAACGTAAGTTTACTAGGCTACCTGGTAAAGTTACTAGGATTTCATAGTAAAATTACTATATACTTGTGTCTAATACAAGTCAGGGTTAACCAGACAGTCTCCACATAATTCAGCCAAAACTACTATCTTCCCAAACTCACCCTCCCTGATAGCTTTTTTTTTATATAAAGTATACCTCTTGTACAACATCTGCACATTCTCCTGTGCAGCAACTAAATTTAGTTGTTCCTGATTAGGTATTTCGATAAGTGTTGCTATTTCATGCTTTCTCACTGTCTGTGTTAATGTAAAGGATTCAAAGAGGGGTTGGTCAAGATTCTTTAAAGTCACCTTGTGTACTCTTGTTGCTCTGTTGTAATGCTTTTCTGATAGGACCTTCTCCAGTGAACCACTTGCGCAAACTCCAGCTTCCACCAAAATATTATTAAATTCAATGTCCTTCATGCACTTCCCCAGATTTGCAACTGTCACCAAAGGTTCAACCTTTGATTTGACAAATGAAGGCGGCAAACGTCTTCTGTTGGCTACAGTCCTTTCATGGGTTTTGGCACTGTAAAGATAACGAACAGTGATCAATCTCATAACTCCTACAAGCAATACAAAATAGATAGTTGGGCAAACACAGACCCCTGGTGGACACATTAGAAGTGTGGTCAGGTGCCAAGGAAGAGTAAGCATCCCCTGTCGACCGGTCACACCCGCCGTGAGCCCTATATGCTGATCAGGTAAACGGAGTTATCCGTAGTCAATATATATCGAATGGAGATTCAAGGATGGTGATAGGTGTTGGTCCAACATCTTTTACAAACAATTGTATATATATGAATGATTTGCACATGTCATTATACCCGTTTATATTTGAATGTATGTTATGTTTGTTGAAGCTCGTCTTAGTTCCCTCTGGAACATCCATGCCCTTGCATGTTCCGGTTGAAATCATCATAGGAACTATTCCCCTTCAATCAGCAGTGGAACAATATCAACAGACATTAGCGTCAGCGCACCCCTCGGCTCCTCCCCAAGTTGCAATGCGTGAGTGTATGAAATCGTAATAATGATGTACACATGCCAAATTCGGTCGTAACCACTTGGTAACCATCAAAACTGTTATACAGACATTAGAGGTTTCCATTAAATGTAACAAATATAGTTGGCAAAGATAACAATTTGGAAACTTTCATTATCCACTTTCCCCCCTGCAGTTTTTAAAACTTTTTATTTCATTTTTTATTTTGTCCTCACATTTAATAACTGTGGTAAAATTTGGAAATTCATTTCAAAATTAAGGATTATCTCCCTCATGCATAGCTTTTATCCTTAGACGAATTTGACTCTAGTTTTTGGCACTCTGTTTTTCCATAAAATAGCTCTTACAATTCATTGCTATTTCGGATTTCAAACATTTCGGTTGAACATCACTGAAGATACATTATTTGTGGAAATGCGCATCTGGTGCATCATAATTGGTACCGTATAAGTTTTACATGAGGCATATAAGACATTATGTAGCAGACAGAAAATGTCAGTCTTTCACTATACATTCTAGCAAATGATTCTGTATACTCTGTATAACAATCCCGATAACAATAGTTACAAAATTTGTATTGGCAAAAAATCATGTTATTTATCAAATATGTAACTACTGTCATTCAATTTAGTGAAATAATCAGGTAATAATGATGGCTTTGAATATATATCATTAAGTTTATTCTACAATGTAGGTGTACAGTTAATCACGGGGATCCGGTGTTG
Source organism: Ostrea edulis (assembly GCF_947568905.1). NCBI lineage: Eukaryota > Metazoa > Mollusca > Bivalvia > Ostreida > Ostreidae > Ostrea > Ostrea edulis. The sequence goes on from NC_079168.1 coordinate 16,967,629, forward strand.
TAGCATAGACTCCCCCCCCCCCCCGGAAAAACGGACCCGGGATAGATCTTCCCCCATGAGGGAAAAAAACGCCCCAGCATATAATTTTCCCTATGTACAAAGTCAGTATAGAATTTCCCCTTGGGCGGAAAAACCGCCCTGGTATAGAATTTCCCCTTCCTGTTTCCGGATTTCATCGACCGGAATCTTTTTCTTCTCATGTAGAAGCTTTTGAATAAATATAGAATGAAGCAAACCCATGCAATTGAAGATAACAATCAATGAAATTTGTTATTATTGCTATAAAGAGGTACATGTTATAAAAAAAAAGAAGCAAAGTTACAAAAAGAAAAAAAATATGTGCTGTTGAACTGTTATAGTTTAATGAAATAGATATGCGCTCATTAATATTACGATATTCATAAAATAAAGGATTTTTTTTTGTGGAGATGTTGAAGTTGAGTTTACACGCTGAAAACTTTGAATTGCGTGTACTAAATACAATATGTTTCCCAAAAGACTTTAACGATGGTCAATATCATTAGGGTTTTTCGTAAAAAGTTAACTAAAAGATATAGAATTAAAATATCTAAAAAGTAAATTAAATGCACTGTATACATGAAAGTAACCGTTTATCTAAATTCGAAATTTTAAATTAAAAAGACATTAACTTCCTCCTAATTTCACTATTTCAGATGTTAGATACTGGTAGATAACAGCAAAGACTTAAGATGTATGAATGAATTTTGATATACCATTACACGATTTGAATAATTTCCTTAAAAAAAAACCAAACATAAGATGATTGTGATACACAAGACCCTGCTCAAAATAAAAAATAATAATAAAAATTCCTGGGTCTAGATAAGCAAGATAATTCTAGTAAAAGAACTGGAAACGGATACATAGCTAAAATGTAAGAAGGGGGAAAAGCGTACTGTCATTTAGGGGGAAATTCTATACTGAGGCAGTTTTTCCTAGGGGGAAATTGGGCCTGGGTTAATTCTTCCTAGGGGGAAAAGTCTATGCAGGGGAAAATGCTATGCTACAACACCGGGTTAGAATTGGTCCTCAAGAGGTCGTACGTAATAGGCGACCGAAAAAACCGAGGTCCCGTGTCACAGCAGGTGTGGGAGGATAAAGATCCCTCCCTTCTCAAAGGCCGTAAGCGCCAAGCAATAGGCCTAAATATTGCAGCCCTTCACCGGCAATGGTGACGTCTCCATATAAGTGAAATATTTGCTTAATCAATTACGGTCTTCTTTCTAGAAAAATAACGTTTAATGGTCTACTTCCTATAGGCCTATTATAAGCCCTTCCAATTGAATTCTGTAGACGAACAGCGTTCAGAATAAACAATTTATGATTAGTTTTTTTTTATTAGTTTGTTATAGCAGTCCGGGTTGATATAATCACGTATATGTGTGTTTTCAACATCAGAATTCATGATTATAAAGGAAATTTCACCTTCACTAAGGAAAAATCTAGAAATTCCCCGGATATTCGATAGTTGGAAAGTGTTCCATAACGATGTATAGAAATTATTATAAACGTGATCTACACTCATAAAACGTATATTTCAGTGGTAGATTTCAGTGTACATGAGATGCAAAAAGTGTGATGAAAGCCAGAATTTCATCAATGTTATTTATTGATTATTTTAGCTGCCCCTTCCTACAACGAGTCCATTATGGGTTCTACAAATATTGCAGGCGAGGAAGATGGTGAACAGACACAAGGGCAGCTGGACTTCACTCCTACATATACCTACTACGATTGGTCAAAGTCTGCTTAGTACTAGAACCTTCATTGTTCCAAGACTACAGTGAAGAAATACTTTAGAAACATAATTTTCCATCTGTGATAATCAATGATTAACTTCTGACGTGCTATCTTAGTGCCTGTAATTACGATAAGACGAAATGTATAAAAGTCTTGTGAAAAATCGTCCATCCCAGGTTAAAATGTTAACGTTTTCACTTGGACATTTCTATACAGCAATATTGGTTCATTAAAATAAAATATAGTTTGGATGTTTTCTCTCTTTAAGCAAATCTGACTTCTCAGTCTAAATCATATTCGGTGCGCGGGGGCTTGTTCTGCGTATGGTCAGTTTTTAAATCGAGGCGGGATGATGTCAAACAAGTTGATGGTGTACGGGTTTCAACAGTCTCGTTTAAAGTCAGCATTTCGCAAATTCTATGGTCGTTATAACGATACAACCCATCATTAGGTCAAATGCTGTCTGACGTGTTTCATACCGATTCTTGGATCGTTCTTGGCACACTGATTTTGATTGCAGGTGGTTCCGTTTACCTGATCAAGATATATGGCTCGCGGCGGGTGTGACCGGTCGACAGGGGAAGCTTACTCCTCCTAGGCACCTGACCCCACCTCTGGTATATCCAGGGGTCCGTGTTTGCCCAACTATCTATTTAGTATTGCTTATAGGAGTTATGAGATTTATCTTTATTAGTTATCTTTACCTTTCATATTGACAGGTTGTCAAAATAATCAATACTGTTTATTACAAATTATTACACTGTTTCTTTTAAATCAACGTTTGAATCTATTGAAAATATGTGTCGAAAGTATATTAATCTGTGGTTCTTGTTGTAGAAAAATATTCTTATACATGCCTAACAATCGTCATCAGGGGAGGTTTCACGTGGATTCAACGGGAAATAAATGTTTTCTCGGGACTAAATGTCGTATTCTGAAAATAGTTGGATAGGCCAACGGACATTAAATCATACAGAAATTCAAAAATACTCTAGCTGTACATCTGTAGAGGAGGGGAATGATTGAATCATATAATATTTGCAATATTTTGAAAACTCCCCATGATTATTTTCATAACCTTCTAGATACTAGTAGTAAAATCTCTGGAAGTTAAATGGTTTCTCTATAAGAAATAGAAGAAAAAAAGAGAAATTTGTGTTCTTAGTTAAGCCTAACTATTGAACAATTCAATGCGATACTCCATAGTACCCATAGTCCTACTACTAAGTGGAAATGAAAAAAGTGATTTTTTTAGTTGATGCCATTTCTTTCTGATGACCCAATCGCCATCTTTATGAAAAGTAGTTCGCGTGAATTCTCTGTCTTACAATACCTGAATGGAAGAGTTTAATTGGTGTGCAAAAGAATTCTGGTGAAAAAGTTTGTATGACACCGCGTGTAATAGGTGCGAGTCTCTAGGTTAGTGTAATTCATTTATCAGAATAAAGTTACGAACCCTACGGGATGCAATTACAAGATAATATCAGATAAATATTACTAAATCACCTTAATGTCGGCAAAAATTAGATTTCTTTCGAAATTAGCTTGTTCAAGTTCTCGATAAATAAGCACATTTCATTAAATCAATTTCCTGATGAAAGTAAGAGAAAAAAAAAATAGATTAAGACATGTCGGAACAAATTTGCTTTTTATTCAGTAAAGTCCATTATCAGTCTAATATGCATTAAATGATAATACCTTTTGCAGTATTGTTTTTTTTTTTTTTTACTACGGATAACTCCATTTACCTGATCAAGATATAGGTCTCACAGCGAGTGTGACCAGTCCACAGGGGATGCTTAATCCTCCTAGGCACTAATTTTGGCTGAGATTCAGCTTGGCTGGATATTTGGACTGACGCCTTCATCGAATCTCGGAGCAGTCATTCATAATTCATGTCTGAAAATTTACTTTCAGCTTCAGTCGGCTAGCAATTAATGTGCTCTTAGGTGACACTGCTGTTCGCTTCAAATAAGTGACTTGACTGTTAAACTAACTCTCTATCACTATTAATTTTGCATTTCTTACCGTCTAGGTATGAAAATCTTAAAATGAAAAGAGTAACTAAATTTCCACGGCACAATATTTTATCTCCTGTAATTAAAGCGTTCATATAGTCTGTATTATCTGGTTACTGATACGTTGTACCTCCACATACCGTCTTGTATATCGCTAATTTAAAAAAAACTATTGGAACTCTTCAATGTCGGGAGATAAAATATCGCGCCATGGAAGTCATCATTTGGACGGAAAATTTAGTAACAGTTTATTTCACTCAGACGGAAAGTAATTTAGCATTAATAGTGATACAGATTTGGTTCAATAGTCAAGTAACTTATCTGAAGCAAACAGCAGTGTCATCTAAGTGCACATTAATTGCTAGAACCGGCCGAAGCTGAAAGAAAATTTCCAGACATGAATTATGAAGGACTGCTGCGAGATTCGGTGAAGGCGTCCGTCCAAATATTCAGTCATACCGAATCTCAGTCGAGATTATGTAGACACCTGATCCACCTCTGGTATATCCAGGGGTCTGTGTTTGCCTAAGTCTGTTTTGATTTGTTTATAGGAGTTTCGAGATTGATCACTGTTCGTTATCTTCACCTTTCATCACATACCTTATTAATGAAAGGTGAGAATAACGAACAGTGATCAATCTCATAACTCCTATCATGTAAAACTTATACGGTACCAATTTTGATGCACCAGATGCGCATTTCCACAAACAATGTCTCTTCAGTGATGTTCAACCGAAATGTTTGAAATCCGAAATAACTATGAAGTTTTAGAGCTAAATATAGCCAAAAACAGCGTGCCAAAAAAAGTGGAGCCAAATTCGTCCAAGGATAAGAGCTATGCATGAGGGAGATAATCCTTAATTTTGAAATGAATTTATAAATTTTATAACAGCAATTAAATATACATCCGTATTTTCAAGCTAGTAACGAAGTACTTAGCTACTGGGCTGTAGAGACCCTCGGGGACTAACAGTCCACCAGCAGAAGCCTCGACCCAGGGGTCATAATGTAAAACTTATACGGTACCAATTTTGATGCACCAGATGCGCATTTCGACAAATAATGTCTCTTCAGTGATGCTCAACCGAAATGTTTGAAATCCGAAATAAGCGATACAAATAAGCGATACAAAATAGAGAGTCGGGCGAACAAGGATAGATTTACGATATAGCAGCATACTTAAACCTACATGTATATGACTTAAACACGTGACATTTAAATCTAACCAAGGCGTAGGTACGTAAGCACTTGTTCAAGAATTTTAAATGTTCTCCTTATAGTTATAAATATTTTGACGGTTGTGACATATTAAAACAGCTAATTTAAAGAGGTAAATCATGCTGTGATAATATTTGTGCTGTATGATTTATGTATTACGTTCTTTGATATCAATACACACAGTATATACTGCAAGCATTTCCAACTTCTTTTAAATGGAGGGAAAAAAATGATCGAATCATTTAAGGAATGAAGCTAATTTTAACCTATGTTATACGATATAATGTAACTTGGTGCAGTTTATCCTTTATAATCCGCGAAGATAATGGCAGTTTTAGTTTAGTGCGACAATGTAAAGGACTCATCGCATATTACTTATCAACTTTTTTAGCAAAATTAATTCTTTTTATTCCTAAAACTACTTTAAGGTTTGAAAACAGTTAATTTGTTAGCAACTTCATAAACAGATTAGATTTAATCGACAAAAACGGCAATTATCACGTTAACAGCTTGTAAATAGCATTACAGTAGAGTTTAAGCATGAACTACAATGTAACGGTCATTGGAAAGGATTTAAACTGAGGGTTTTCGCCAATTTTTAAAAAGAAAGGCGTGAATGAAAAGAGGTGGATAATGTTTTGTCCCCGCACGGACTTTGCCTCAAAACAAACCCCAGTCGCCTTTGTCCATATACTTTTTTCAAAAAGTAGTCACAGAAAAGAGACCCAGATAAACGGTGAAGGAGTGGTTATATAAACACTAAGAACTGCTAGGGCTACAGCATATGCATTCTGTTCTGGTCCCAAAATTCAATACACACTCGCACCAACTGACCATCACTTTACAACAACATATCTCTTGTCCTCACAGTTTCTACCAATTGCTCACGGAAGGTAAAATAAACAAAAACAAACAAAACCAACTGGTAGATTTACAAAAATGTTAAAGACGAAAAATAATTGAACTTTCAATAATGAATAATAAAATATTGTATTTCCCAACTTTAGATTAAATTATGATGTTTTCATGTTGTTTTATAAATGAACTGGTAAGAACCAAGTGCAGTAGACCGCCGCACTCCCACTTCCTAACAACGTGTAGTTCAGAATTAAAAAATGATAATGATAACAAAATTGCATTATTAAGATAAAGTATTGTGATTTCTATTATAATATGGATTTCAAATGGGCACATATTCTTTACACAAATTTGAATGACGAAGATGATAATCACAACACCAACCATTGGACATTCCGATTTTTGGGATGGCTGACAGCATCCAAGACATGCAATAGGTACGTCAAATTATATATCCGAATCTACAGTGATGCATTATAAAATCGTAGGAGGTCTAGCATTCAGTAGATAATTCACATAAATCTGTTACTTTAGTCAGTTAAATCATAATGTTAATAAATATAATTAGCTAGCAAGTTTTTTTTTTCGAATGCGCCCATGACAGTAGGCCCTGCCGGGCTAGTTATCACTAGTGTAACGTACATATAATAATTTGTCAAATCCAAAAATGAATAATACTTGCACTGTTTATTCTTTAAAAACAACGCCAAATACAGATGTTTACAAGAATAACATTACCAAGTAGTGTTTAGTCAGTATTGCGAATGTGTTTATAATGGTAGTTTTTGTCCAGTGCGACAATTTATAAAGGGCAAAATTATGAATACACATCGTTTCTTCCCGTCAAACGCAACAATCGAAAATAAAATACACTATATGAGATTGATCGCTGTTCGTTATCTTCAACTTTCAGGAATGACAAACAAAAACTGCTATATTGTAAACAGTGTCCTGATTTCTTGGACATTGTCAGGTATTGTACAACGTAATTTCGGTAAAATGTTTGAACTTTAAAGTGACTTAAGCGTCTATGATGTTGCGACGTTCTGGGAGCTTTGTTTTGGAAATTTCCATAAGGCTGATTGAAATCTAAAATCACGGATTGATGAAAAGAGCTGGCATATTTTATTTATTTAACAATTATGAATACTTATTTCTACTGAAAGATCAAAATCAAGCATCGATAAACAACGGATTTACTTCATATCGTATCATGTTAAGTTTTCATTTACAAAAGAAAAACAACAGAGAACTGGCTTAGATTCACCAAAGTTTATGCGCCATCTTCCTCTCATTTTTGCTATTTCAGGGTAGTTCATCGAAAACGAAAGTAGGTTTTTAATTAATTTGACGATATTTACTAATCAAGTAAGATTCTATTATTACTTACGGACTCTACCTTACATATGAAACAATATTAAAGTTACAAGCAGTAACTCTGGAACAAGCGTTTCGGAGTTTATTAATTCTTAAGTATAGATATGGAGTATGACAATCAACTCGAATCATGTCATTGACTTACCGACGCTCGAGACTTGAGATAGACATTTAATATCAACTTTTTGCCTTTAAAATCATCGATCGATAATGATCCATACATGAGCGATTTCTGCCTTGTCAATTATTTACAATGCTATTTGTATTCCCCCAACAAAGGTGACCGAGATATTTTATTTTAGTTGTCCAAAAAGTTCTTGGACAAGGGAGATTATTTTCCAAAATGATAATGTTTACTGAAATGAATTTGTGTAGAGTTTTAGAAATCAAAAGGATTACGGAAAGTCTTTGAAAATTTTCCTGTGATTGGTATTTTACTACTACGAACAGCGTATCGGTTTTTGCATCAAAATCTCCACCTAAATCCCGTATTGTATATGAAGAAAAGAAAGTAACAATTGAGGCTTTCGATCGGGCGCCCTTGATTGGTCGACAGGGGATGCTTACTCCTCCTAGGCACCTGATCCCACTTCTGGTGTGTCCAGGGATCCATGTTGGCCCAACTATCTATTTTGTATTGTTTATAGGAGTTATGAGATTGATCACTGTTCGTTATCTTCACTTTTCATATGTTCAGATATACGAGGGCTGTTCGATATGTAATGTGTATTTTACGATATCTCAAAAGCATTCCACCCAAATAGTGAAATGAACATTTCATCTCTTCAGAGTATTCTCCGCGGTTTGAAATACATGATTTCAATCTCTGAATTTATTTCAGAAATGCGTCACGGTACGCTGATTTAGGTAGACCTCTGAGGCACTGACATGGCTGAGCCAAGGACTTGTTGTGACTTATAACGACGACCAGATAAGAACATTCTAAGTTTTAAGTTTTGGATTAAGGATAAAGTCGCATGGGGCTAGATCTGGAGAGTATGGTGTCTCCGACTTCAAACATTGCTTGACAAGCTCAGATGTATGTGATGGAGCATTATCATGAAGTAGACATGCCTAAATCCTGACACAGGGCGTCGTTTATGATGTTTTTTTTGAGCCTTTTTAGTATTTCGGTAATACCAACCAGTAACACTTTTGCCCTTCGACACCGGGATTTGTACGGCTATACCATTAAATGAGAAGAATATGCAATAAAGAACCTTTGTTCTTATGATTCTTTTGGCAACTACAGGCCTTCTACCGTGTCTAATTAACTATATTTTGTTTCCAATGTTTCTTACTGGTTCGAAATAGTAAACCCATGTTTCGTCACCAGTAACAATGTTTGCAAATTGTATTAGATTGAATTTGGGAAATATTTTGAGCAATTGTTTGTACTCTTACCCGTTTTTGGTCATCTGTCAATATATGCGGTATCCATCTGGCAGAAATCTTTCGTACTTTCAAAATGCGCTTGAAAATGCAACGCATCCGCGATAGCGATATGCCTACAGCTTTGGACAATATCACAAATCGTGTATCTGCCATCACTTTCAATTATTTCCCTGACTTTTGAGACATTTGCCTTGCCTGTTACAGTCACAGGTCGGCCAGATTTTGTTGCATCTTTGACGGACTCTGTGCTAGTCAGAAATTTCTTTCTCCACCTACGAACTGTCTCATAAGATACCTTATCCGACCCATAAACTTCCCCCAATTCAGTAAAAAATCTGCATTATCAAATGACCGAGTTTTGTGAGAACTTTTATATAAGCTCTAATTTCTTCAATATTCTCAACCTGTTTCCCAACCATTTTTACAACAGTGGTCAACGACTGGCTCTATTGAAATGACTATAAGTTTAAAACTATGTGGAGCTGAAGGCTCGTGTTTATACCGTTGGAAAGGTAGTGAATAAAGCTATTCAAGAGCATTATCATCTACGAAATCGTGAAAAGCGTTATCACGCTGTGGTACAATACACGTTACATATTGAACAACCCTCGTATATATATACAAAGCACTAAAATGACCAACGACACGAACAACCAGATTGTCAAATTTTCGGGACGACCTGTCCCTTCTTCAGGACAAACGAAAAGAATTACATAATATGGCCAATATCAATGTAATAGTGTGGGTTGTATAGGTACAAATAACACAACACGAATGGTAGGGTTCAATAAGAGTTTGTATTCTTTTCTAATTAACTCTGAAATATATAACAAGAATATCACATATAATATATATATATCATGAATTAAAACATAGTATAAAAATATCAACAAAGAAAACTCATTTGCTCAGCACATTTTACAACCAAGAGTTATTCCCCTTAATAGTGCTTATAAATTGATACCAAAACGCCTACCCCTTGGTTCATAAAATTTACAATTTTGGTAAAGGACTACATGATCTTACTAAATATCTTTTTACTTTCAATTTGGTATCAATAGCACAAAAGAAGATGTTATTTAAATGTTTTACACATAAACACTATATAAAAAAATTTGCCCCGCCCTGGGGTCAAAACCCTTATCCCGGGGATCATGAAGTTCACGATTTTGGGAGAGGCTTTCCTGCTCTACATCACTATGCATTTAGTTTTTCTTACAAGTGTGCAGTTCTAGAGAAGAAGATTTTTGAATATTAGTCAATTTTTGGGCAGTTTTTGCACCACCCCTAAGACCCAAGGGGTGCAGGAGTCCTGGAATTTATAATTTATGTCCCCATTGCTTTAATGATGCTTCATACCAAATTTGAAAAGAATTGGAATGATAGTTATCAAGAAGATGTTAAAAATGTCTATTGTTCACACATTTAATAACTGACCATTTTGGTCCCACCCCAATACCAAAACCTCTACCCCTGGGATCATCAATTTTACAATTTTGGTAAAGGACTACCTGTTCTTTCTAAATATCTATTTACTTTCAATTTGGTATCAATAGCACTAAAGAAGATGTTATTTAAGTGTTTTACAATAGTCAAGTAACTTATCTGAAGCGAACAGCAGTGTCATCTAAGTGCACATTAATTGCTAGAACCGGACGTAGCTGAAAGAAAATTTCAAGACATGAATTATGAAAGACTGCTGCGAGATTCGGTGAAGGCATCAGTCCAAATATTCAGCCAAGCCGAATCTCAGGCGAGATGACGTAGACACCCGATCCACCTCTGGTATATCCAGGGGTCCGTGTTTGCCCAACTCTCTATTTTGTATTGCTTTTTGGAGTTATGAGATTGATCACTGTTCGTTATCTTCACCTTTCATCACACCTTATTAATGAAAGGTGAGAATAACGAATTGTTATCAATCTCATAACTCCAAAAAGCGATAAAAATAGAGACTTGGGCAAACAAGGATAGATTTACGGTATAGCAGCATACTTAATCCTACATGTGTATGACGTAAACACGTGGCATTTAAATCTAACCAAGTCGTAAGTACATAAGCACTTGTTCAAGAATTTTAAATGTTCTCCTTATAAGTATAAATATTTAGGCGATTGTGACATTTCAACAGCTAATTGAAAGAGGTAAGTCGTGCTGTGACAATATTTGTGCTGTAAAATTTTGATTTACGTATTACATGTACGTTTTATGATATTAATACACAGTATATACTGCAAACATTTCGAACTTCTTTTAAATGGAGGAAAAGAGGTGATTGAATCATATTATGATGATGATGTTACATGTCACGAGACTTCGTTCTATGATTTATCAAAGATTTTTCACACACTTCCTTATCGAAAGCAGCTATTACTTTTATGTTATTAGATGAAACTCCTAGGTAAATCACAATTAAATAATATTATATAGATAAAGGACTTTTGAATGCGTGTTTGAATTATTGCGCACATGTACTATCATTATCAGTATTACAAGAAGTGATCAAGCGATATATACAGTATAGCGGTTTTTCCCCCGCGGATCTAACATTTGGCGATTTGCTGGTTCAGTGGTATGCTAAATTTAGCGGAATAAATTTTGTCGGACAAGAAAGAGTTATCTCTTTTACAAATACTGAAGTCGCAATTGGGTGCATATGGTGCGTGAAATTTTGGTGGAAAGCTATCTAACCGCTAAAGTAAGCCAAATTTATCACCTCGCGGAAAAAACAAAAAAAAATTAAGAACAATGTTTGAATAATAGCGTGCATTAGTTATGTAATATTTATTGATCTAATATACACTAAATAAAACTTGAGTAGGGAGTTACTTGGAGCTTCAAATTAAATGCTCCTTATATACATGTAACATCAATGATCTCTCTCTGTATTGGAAATTAGATGATGATGTAAAACTTATACGGTACCAATTTTGATACACCAGATGCGCATTTCGACAAACAATGTGTCTGCAGCGACGCCCGACCGAAATGTCTGAAATCCGAAATAACTATGAAGTTTTAGAGCTAAATATAGCCAAAAACAGCGTGTCAAAAAAGTGGAGCCAAATTCGTCTAAGGATAAGAGCCATGCATGAGGGAAATAATCCTTAATTTTGAAATGAATTTCTAAATTTTATAACAGCAATTAAATGTACATCCGTATTTTCAAGCTAGTAACGAAGTACTTAGCTACTGGGCTGCAGAGACGCAATTGTAATCCGTCATGCCGAATGGTTGACCAAAGACAAAAAGAACGGTCGTTCATAATTTCAAAATTTAAAACTCAGTATTGCAAATGTGTGTATAATGGTAGTTGTAGTTTAGTGCGACAATTTAAAGGACACATCGCATAATATTTAAACTTTTTAATTTTTTTGAGCAAAATTCTTTTTATTTCTAAAACTACTTTAAGGTTTGAAAATAGTTAATTTGTTAGCAACTTCATAAACAGATTAGATTTAATCGACAAAAACGGCAATTATCACGTTAAAAGCTTGTAAATAGTATTGCAGTATAGTTTAAGGGTGTACTATAATGTAGCTGTCATTGGAAAGGATTTAAACTGAGGTTGTTCGCCAATTTTTTAAAAGAAAGGTGTGAGTGAAAAGAGGTGGATAATGTTTTGTCCCCGCACGGACTTTGCCTCAAAACAAACCCCTGTCGCCTTTGTCCATATACTTTTTTTCAAAACGTAGTCACAGAAAAGAGACCCAGATAAACGGCGAGGGAATGGTTATGTAAACGCTAATGACTGCTAGGGCTACAGCATATTCATTCTGTTCTGGTACTAAAATTCAATACACACTCGCACCAACTGACCTTCATTTAACAACAACATATCACTTGTGCTCACAGTTTCTACCAGTTGCTCACGGAAGGTAAAATAAACAAAAACAAACAAAACCAACTGGTAGATTTACAAAAATTTTAAAGACGAAAAATAATTGAACTTTCAATAATGAATAATAAAATATTGTATTTCCCAACTTTAGATTGAATTATGATGTTTTCATGTTGTTTTATAAATGAACTGGTAAGAACCAAGTGCAGTAGACCGCCGTGCTCCCACTTCCTAACAACGTGTAGTTCAGAATTGAAAAATGATAATGATAACAAAATTGCATTATTAAGATAAAGTATTGTGATTTCTATTATAATATGGATTTCAAATGGGCACATATTCTTTACACAAATGTGAATGACGAAGATGATAATCACAACACCAACCATTGGACATTCCGATTTTTGGGATGGCTGACAGCATCCAAGACATGCAATAGGTACGTCAAATTATATATCCGAATCTACAGTGATGCATTATAAAATCGTAGGAGGTCTAGCATTCAGTAGATAATTAACATCAATCTGTTACTTTAGTCAGTTAAATCATAATGTTAATAAATAAAATTAGCTAACAAGTTTTTTTTTCGAATGCGCCCATGACAGTAGGCCCTGCCGGGCTAGTTATCACTAATGTAACGTACGTATCATAATTTGTCAAATCCAAAAATTAATAATACTTGCACTGTTTATTCTTTAAAAACAACGCCGAATACAGATGTTTACAAGAATAACATTACCAAGTAGTGTTTAGTCAGTATTGCGAATGTGTTTATAGTGTTAATTTATGTCCAGTGCGACAATTTTTTAAGGGCAAAATTATGAATACACATCGTTTCTTCCCGTCTAACGCAACAATCGAAAATAAAATACACTATATGAGATTGATCGCTGTTCGTTATCTTCAACTTTCAGGAATGACAAACAAAAACTGCTATATTGTAAACAGTGTCCTGATTTCTTGGACATTGTCAGGTATTGTACAACGTAGTTTCGACAGTTTTCGACTTATAAGATCTGTGTCACCACAAAACATGTCAAGCAAAATATTGTTTGCATTGTGTTTGTACATATCAGTAAGTTTTAATAAATTTTTACAAAAAGTCGTAACAGTGACTTCTATAATCACAGGAACAATTAACATCAAAAGTATCAGATGAATATCGTATCTAAAAATTTATCGATGTGTTAGATCGTTGGTCTCGGGAAGGGGGTGTCCTTCATTGAATGATATATATAAAGTAATATAATTATAATATTTTTATAAAATGATAAATATGGACCTAGTCACTACATGTAACACTGAACACCTAAATAAATTATTCTGATCGGAACTTCTCGGCTTGCCGGAAATGTCCGAGAGTGGTCGATTGGTTTTTTGACTTAAGCGTCTATGATATTGCGACGTTCTGCGAGCTTTGCTTTGGAAATTTCCATAAGGCTGATTCAAAACTAAAATCACGGATTGATGAAAAGAGCAGGCATATTTTTTTTTATTCAACAATTATCAAAACTTATTTCTACTGTAAGATCAAAATCAAGCATTGATAAACAACGGATTTACTTCATATCGTATCATGTTAAGTTTTCATTTAAAAAACAACAACAGAGAACTGGCTTAGATTCACCAAAGTGTATACGCCATCTTCCTATCATTTTTGCTATTTCAGGGTAGTTTATCGAAAACGAAAGTAGGTTTTTAATTAATTTGACGATATTTACTAATCAAGTAGATTCTATTATTACTTACGGACTCTACCTTACATATGAAACAATATTAAAGTTACAAGCAGTAACTCTGGAACAAGCGTTTCGGAGTTTATTAATTCTTAAGTATAGATATGGAGTATGACAATCAACTCGAATCATGTCATTGACTTACCGACGCTCGAGACTTGAGATAGACATTTAATATTAACTTTTTGCCTTTAAAATCATCGATCGATAATGATCCATACATGAGCGATTTCTGCCTTGTCAATTATTTACAATGCTCTTTGTATTCTCCCAACAAAGGTGACCGAGATATTTTATTTTAGTTGTCCAAAGAGTTCTTGGACAAGGGAGATTTTTTTTTCCAAAATGATAATCTTTACTGAAATGAATTTGTGTAGAGTTTTAGAAATCAAAAGGATTACGGAAAGTCTTTGAAAATTTTCCTGTGATTGGTATTTTACTACTACGAACAGCGTATCGGTTTTTGCATCAAAATCTCCACCTAAATCTCCGTATTGTATTTGAAGAAAAGAAAGTAACATTTGAGGCTATCGATCGCCGCCCGTGATTGGTCAACAGGGGATGCTTACTCCTCCTAGGCACCTGATTCCACTTCTGGTGTGTCCAGCGATCCGTGTTTGCCCAACTCTCTAATTTGAATTTTTTATAGGAGTTATGAGATTGATCACTGTTCGTTATCTTCACTTTTCATATGTTCAGATATACGAGGGCTGTTCGATATGTAATGTGTATTGTGCGATATCTCAAAAGCATTCCACCCAAATAGTGAAATGAACATTGCATCCCTTCAGAGTATTCTCCGCGGTTTGAAATACATGGTTTCAATCTCTGAATTTATTTCTGAAATGCGTCACGGTACTCTGATTTAGGTAGACCTCTGAGGCACTTACATGGCTGAGCCAAGGACTTGTTGGGACTTATAACGACGACCAGATAAGAACTTTTTTAAGTTTTAAGTTTTGGATTAAGGAAAAAGTCGCATGGGGCTAGATCTGGAGAGTATGGTGTCTCCGACTTCAAACATTGCTTTAAAATCTCAGATGTATGTGATGGAGCATTATCATGAAGTAGACATGCCTAAATCCTGACACAGGGCGTCGTTTATGATGTTTCTGGAGCTTTTTTAGTATCTCGGTAATACCAACCAGTAACACTTTTGCCCTTCGACACCGGAATTTGTACCGCTATACCATTAAATGAGAAGAATATGCAATAAAGAACCTTTGTTCTTATGATTCTTTTGGCAACTAAAGGCCTTCTACCGTGTCTAATTAACTATATTTTGTTTCCAATGTTTCTTACTGGTTCGAAATAGTAAACCCATGTTTCGTCACCAGTAACAATGTTTGCAAATTGTCTTAGATTGAATTTGGGAATTATTTTGAGCAATTGTTTGCACTCTTAACCGTTTTTGGTCATCTGTCAATATATGCGGTATCCATCTGGCAGAAATCTTTCGTACTTTCAAAATACGCTTGAAAATGCAACGCATCCGCGATATCGATATTCCAACAGCTTTGGGCAATATCACAAATCGTGTATCTGCCATCACTTTCAATTATTTCCCTGACTTTTGAGACATTTGCCCTGCCTGTTACAGTCACAGGTCGGCCAGATTTTGCTGCATCTTTGACGGACTCTGTGCTAGTCAGAAATTTCTTTCTCCACCTACGAACTGTCTCATAAGATACCTTATCCGACCCATAAACTTCCCCCAATTCAGTAAAAAATCTGCATTATCGAATGGCTAAGTTTTGTGAGAACTTTTATATTAGCTCTAATTTCTTCAATATTCTCAACCTGTTTCCCAACCATTTTTACAACAGTGGTCAACGACTGGCTCTATTGAAATGACTATAAGTTTAAAACTATGTGGAGCTGAAGGCTCGTGTTTATACCGTTGGAAAGGTAGTGAATAAAGCTATTCAGGAGCATTATCATCTACGAAATCGTGAAAAGCGTTATCACGCTGTGGTACAATACATATTACATATCGAACAACCCTTGTATTTATATATATATATATATATATATATATATACAGACAAAACACTACAATGACCAACGACACGAACAACCAGATTGTCAAATTTTCGGGACGACCTGTCCCTTCAGGACAAACGAAAAGAATTACATAATGTGTCCAATATCAATGTAATAGTGTGGGTTACATAGGTACAAATAACACAACACCAATGACAGGGTTCAATAAGAGTTTGTATTCTTTTCTAATTAACTCTGAAATATATAACAAGAATATCACATATAATATATATATCATGAATTAAAACATAGTATAAAAATATCAACAAAGAAAACTCATTTGCTCAGCACATTTTACAACCAAGAGTTATTCCCCTTAATAGTGCTTATAAATTGATTACTATATGGTATAAATAATAAATAGATTCATCTTACTCGACTATTGCGCTAAAATAATCATAGACTAAATAATCAACTTGATAAGAATATTCAAAACTTATCAGAATGCAAATAATATACAAAAAATGCAATGTCATACCTATGCAAGGTGAAGATAAGGAACAGTGATCAATCTCATAACTCCTACAAGCAATACAAAATAGATAGCTGGGCAAACACTGACCCCTGGACACACCAGAGGTGGGATCAGGTGCCCAGGAGGAGTAACCTATGTGTGACACAGAGCCAAATTTCTGGTCAGGTCCAGAATATTCTATATGCTGGTAATAAATCGTAGGAGGTCTAGCATTCAGTAGATAATTCACATAAATCTGTTACTTTAGTCAGTTAAATCATAATGTTAATAAATATAATTAGCTAGCAAGTTTTTTTTTTTCGAATGCGCCCATGACAGTAGGCCCTGCCGGGCTAGTTATCACTAGTGTAACGTACATATAATAATTTGTCAAATCCAAAAATTAATAATACTTGCACTGTTTATTCTTTAAAAACAACGCCAAATACAGATGTTTACAAGAATAACATTACCAAGTAGTGTTTAGTCAGTATTGCGAATGTGTTTATAATGGTAGTTTTTGTCCAGTGCGACAATTTATAAAGGGGAAAATTATGAATACACATCGTTTCTTCCCGTCAAACGCAACAATAGAAAATAAAATACACTATATGAGATTGATCGCTGTTCGTTATCTTCAACTTTCAGGAATGACAAACAAAAACTGCTATATTGTAAACAGTGTCCTGATTTCTTGGACATTGTCAGGTATTGTACAACGTAATTTCGGTAAAATGTTTGAACTTTAAAGTGACTTAAGCGTCTATGATGTTGCGACGTTCTGGGAGCTTTGTTTTGGAAATTTCCATAAGGCTGATTGAAATCTAAAATCACGGATTGATGAAAAGAGCTGGCATATTTTATTTATTTAACAATTATGAATACTTATTTCTACTGAAAGATCAAAATCAAGCATCGATAAACAACGGATTTACTTCATATCGTATCATGTTAAGTTTTCATTTACAAAAGAAAAACAACAGAGAACTGGCTTAGATTCACCAAAGTTTATGCGCCATCTTCCTCTCATTTTTGCTATTTCAGGGTAGTTCATCGAAAACGAAAGTAGGTTTTTAATTAATTTGACGATATTTACTAATCAAGTAAGATTCTATTATTACTTACGGACTCTACCTTACATATGAAACAATATTAAAGTTACAAGCAGGAACTCTGGAACAAGCGTTTCGGAGTTTATTAATTCTTAAGTATAGATATGGAGTATGACAATCAACTTGAATCATGTCATTGACTTACCGACGCTCGAGACTTGAGATAGACATTTAATATCAACTTTTTGCCTTTAAAATCATCGATCGATAATGATCCATACATGAGCGATTTCTGCCTTGTTAATTATTTACAATGCTCTTTGTATTCCCCCAACAAAGGTGACCGAGATATTTTATTTTAGTTGTCCAAAAAGTTCTTGGACAAGGAAGATTATTTTCCAAAATGATAATCTTTACTGAAATGAATTTGTGTAGAGTTTTAGAAATCAAAAGGATTACGGAAAGTCTTTGAAAATTTTCCTGTGATTGGTATTTTACTACTACGAACAGCGTATCGGTTTTTGCATCAAAATCTCCACCTAAATCTCCGTATTGTATTTGAAGAAAAGAAAGTAACATTTGAGGCTATCGATCGCCGCCCGTGATTGGTCAACAGGGGATGCTTACTCCTCCTAGGCACCTGATTCCACTTCTGGTGTGTCCAGCGATCCGTGTTTGCCCAACTCTCTAATTTGAATTTTTTATAGGAGTTATGAGATTGATCACTGTTCGTTATCTTCACTTTTCATATGTTCAGATATACGAGGGCTGTTCGATATGTAATGTGTATTGTACGATATCTCAAAAGCATTCCACCCAAATAGTGAAATGAACATTGCATCCCTTCAGAGTATTCTCCGCGGTTTGAAATACATGGTTTCAATCTCTGAATTTATTTCTGAAATGCGTCACGGTACTCTGATTTAGGTAGACCTCTGAGGCACTTACATGGCTGAGCCAAGGACTTGTTGGGACTTATAACGACGACCAGATAAGAACTTTTTTAAGTTTTAAGTTTTGGATTAAGGAAAAAGTCGCATGGGGCTAGATCTGGATAGTATGGTGTCTCCGACTTCAAACATTGCTTTAAAATCTCAGATGTATGTGATGGAGCATTATCATGAAGTAGACATGCCTAAATCCTGACACAGGGCGTCGTTTATGATGTTTCTGGAGCTTTTTTAGTATCTCGGTAATACCAACCAGTAACACTTTTGCCCTTCGACACCGGAATTTGTACCGCTATACCATTAAATGAGAAGAATATGCAATAAAGAACCTTTGTTCTTATGATTCTTTTGGCAACTAAAGGCCTTCTACCGTGTCTAATTAACTATATTTTGTTTCCAATGTTTCTTACTGGTTCGAAATAGTAAACCCATGTTTCGTCACCAGTAACAATGTTTGCAAATTGTCTTAGATTGAATTTGGGAATTATTTTGAGCAATTGTTTGCACTCTTAACCGTTTTTGGTCATCTGTCAATATATGCGGTATCCATCTGGCAGAAATCTTTCGTACTTTCAAAATACGCTTGAAAATGCAACGCATCCGCGATATCGATATTCCAACAGCTTTGGACAATATCACAAATCGTGTATCTGCCATCACTTTCAATTATTTCCCTGACTTTTGAGACATTTGCCCTGCCTGTTACAGTCACAGGTCGGCCAGATTTTGCTGCATCTTTGACGGACTCTGTGCTAGTCAGAAATTTCTTTCTCCACCTACGAACTGTCTCATAAGATACCTTATC
This sequence comes from Ostrea edulis, assembly GCF_947568905.1. Classification (NCBI taxonomy): domain Eukaryota; kingdom Metazoa; phylum Mollusca; class Bivalvia; order Ostreida; family Ostreidae; genus Ostrea; species Ostrea edulis. The sequence continues at coordinate 16,987,137 of NC_079168.1, forward strand.
CGACCCATAAACTTCCCCCAATTCAGTAAAAAATCTGCATTATCGAATGGCTGAGTTTTGTGAGAACTTTTATATTAGCTCTAATTTCTTCAATATTCTCAACCTGTTTCCCAACCATTTTTACAACAGTGGTCAACGACTGGCTCTATTGAAATGACTATAAGTTTAAAACTATGTGGAGCTGAAGGCTCGTGTTTATACCGTTGGAAAGGTAGTGAATAAAGCTATTCAGGAGCATTATCATCTACGAAATCGTGAAAAGCGTTATCATGCTGTGGTACAATACATATTACATATCAAACAACCCTTATATATATATATATATATATATATATATATATACAGACAAAACACTAAAATGACCAACGACACGAACAACCAGATTGTCAAATTTTCGGGACGACCTGTCCCTTCAGGACAAACGAAAAGAATTACATAATGTGTCCAATATCAATGTAATAGTGTGGGTTACATAGGTACAAATAACACAACACCAATGACAGGGTTCAATAAGAGTTTGTATTCTTTTCTAATTAACTCTGAAATATATAACAAGAATATCACATATAATATATATATCATGAATTAAAACATAGTATAAAAATATCAACAAAGAAAACACATTTGCTCAGCACATTTTACAACCAAGAGTTATTCCCCTTAATAGTGCTTATAAATTGATTACTATATGGTATAAATAATAAATAGATTCATCTTACTCGACTATTGCGCTAAAATAATCATAGACTAAATAATCAACTTGATAAGAATATTCAAAACTTATCAGAATGCAAATAATATACAAAAAATGCAATGTCATACCTATGCAAGGTGAAGATAACGAACAGTGATCAATCTCATAACTCCTACAAGCAATACAAAATAGATAGCTGGGCAAACACTGACCCCTGGACACACCAGAGGTGGGATCAGGTGCCCAGGAGGAGTAACCTATGTGTGACACAGAGCCAAATTTCTGGTCAGGTCAAGAATATTCTATATGCTGGTAATAAATCTATATAGAAATAATGAAATATGAAATACTTGTGTGAAACTAATGTTACATTACTTATTCACACATGGAAATCATAAAAAGTAAAAATAGCTGAATACTACTCGAACACTCTGACATTCACACATAACATATTTAAACTACTATATTTGATTCAATCATGATTTATAGTTTTAATATACATTCATACTGATATACATTTTACTCTTTAGTTGTAATTAATAACTTAAAGATAATGTAGAAATGCATATGATCATCTTACTCAATCACCATCATAGAAAATGCATAAAATCTAACTATTCAGCAAATGTATTAATTCAAAGTAAGCACATGTGCTTTGAATTATATATGATCATAAAAACTCACAAGAAAGTCATATTTACTTACAGTCAAATTGTACCAGGAAAATCCTCTGGAGAATCTTCTAGAAAACACTTCTATACTCTTAGAAGACAATTCAAAATGTGAACAATAGCAAAGAGAGGGAACTTATACAACCAATGGAATTGGAGAGTTCTATATTCTTTAAATATTTACATGGTGCTATTACTGACCATTATGATCTCATAATCTATAAATAACTTTACAGATATTTGTATATACTATTAAGTTGTACATGAAATAAATTAAAAGTAAAGACAACTTTTGTCATGTACTAATCTTCATAATCTAAATAATGAAATAATATATTTTACATTAGAAAAATATCACCCTGTCACATCAACAGAGAATAATAACAAAAACTACATATAAATACATCTAGCACTACAACTGCACTAATCTACAAACGTATTTACAACGCAGACTGCATGTTTTTTGTTCTTTAGGCTTGCCAATCAATGTTAAAAGTGGAGCGAATTATGGCATGCCTTATTCGTCCAAAGAGTTGATCCAAAATGTACGAAGTGATAAAAATAGACTTAATTAATCTCAAATGGAAGGAGTTAACCCAATTACGTTGACAAATAGCGGTCCTACTAAACAGAGTAGCTAGAGTACTTTAGAGTACGCTGGTAAAATTTCATAATTTAATGCAATTTAACTGCTGTTTGTAGGTGTTCTTACTTTAGTTTAACCTTATAAATATATATCTGGAATATATTGTGTTTGTTTTCATTATATTTAGAAAATATTTTGAATTACAGTTTACCTATTGATCCCAATCAAATTTAACTACACATGTATATAAAGTACCAGCGCATTACACTAAATTTCCAAAAATTATGCCTTAATCTTATTTTTAAAGTATTAAGTCTTTTTTTAGTCAACTGAACAGTGAATTCCATGAAAATAAATCATTCAGTGGTATTTAGATTAACATAAAAATGAAATGATTACATCTATGAAGATGATTTCTTTCGTGATTGTCACTGTGGTTTTAAATCAACACTGGATGTGTATTTAAAGGCCAACAAGTATTCAATTCTAAATAACTATCGATCATACGTAAAATTAATTACTGATGCAATATGTCACATCGCTTAATTCTTTCTCCAAACAAAATAGTAATAATCGGGATCGTGATGCCATAAATCGTCAATAACTTTAATGTAACATTTGTTTTCTGGTCAAAATATCGCTAAAAAGCAAATACTTTTGATAAATTTTGCAATACTATTTTATAATCATGTTTATTTAAGTGGTATACATACAAATAAACAATGAAATTGCATTAAATTATGAAATTTTACTAGCGTACTCTATAGTACTCTAACGTACTCTAGAGTACTCTGTTTAGTAGGACCCGACAAATAGTAAAGCTAACTCGTACCCAGAGAGATTCTATTTTAACTATGCATTAAGAATAAATAATTTATAAAAGATAATAAGTAAAAAAAATATCCACACACACAAAATAAATAAATAAATAATTAAATAAAAATAATCTATGTAAATGAACAAAATTTGAGAGAAAGATAATGCAAATAACAAGTTTGAATAAGTAAAGAAAGTGGACCAACTCCAAACAAAAACAACGAATAAGCAGCCTAGGAAATTGAATCAACATCAGACATTCCCGTACTGATCTTGTCTAGGGTAGACGTGCAAAAAACAGAGAATCACAGAAACTGATAAATGGGTTTTACATGTAAGCAATTGGTTATGAAGGTCAAAGTAACTAAAAGGGGTGGGCTGATTGTACACAGAATTGAAAAGAAAAAAATGTGTTAAAAAATGGTCATTGTACCACTGTTAGAAACAAGATCAGACGAGTAGGTCTAGATGAAGCTTAAAATCTAGTAAGGGCTTAGCCTGTATTCATCCTGGTGAAGTCAATAGGTTTGTTGATAACATGCGGTTCAAATGACTTCAACCTGTGCATCCAGAATTTTTCCTTCTGCTTTCTTTCGGTATCTGACACTCTAGGGTCATGATCAATAACCACTACAGTCATGTCCTCCCATCGGTGGTTATTGCCATTGAAATATGTGGCTACTGGCAAATCTTTTTTGGTTCTGATGGAGGACCGGTGGTTGTTGACCCGTCTGCGAAGGTCTGTTGTTTCTCCTATGTACTGCTTCTGGCAGAGATCGCAACTGATGAGATAGACGCAGTTATTGCTTTTGCAGGAAAAGTTTCTCAATATTTTATAACTGCGACCCGTGACAGGACTGCTAAAACCCTCAGTGTCTGAGCTATATTTGCATAATTGACATCTGAGGTCTGAGCATGTTTTGAAACCTCCATTGGGTAAAGGGTTATCCAGTTTGGTCCTTACTATCATGTCCTTCATGTTTCTGGAGCGTCTGAAGGATGCCATCGGTGGTTCCTTAAAAACACCACCCATTCATTTGTTGGTATGCGGAATGGGCAGGTGTTTTTTTCCAGAATACCGTTGATGTTCTTGAGGGCGGGATGATACGTAGTGACCAATGAAACCCTGCTATTCTGAGGTTTTTGTTTATACTGGAGGAGGGACTGTCGGTCCTGTAGTGACATCTCATCAATCGATGATTGTACCTTGCAAGGATCATATCCTCTGTTAGTGAGATGAGTTTTGAGGATTGTTCCTTGTTATTGGAAAATAGTAGGAGTAGAGCAGATGCGGCGGATTCGTGTAGCTAAACCCTTAGGCACACCTTTGAAAGTGTGGGGTGGATGAAAACTAGATGGCATAAGGTATAAATGAGAGTCAGTGGGTTTGGTATGGAGATTAAACTCAATTTCCCCTTTTCTAAATGTGGCTGTGGTATCCACAAAAGTGTTAATTAAGGTGGAAATTTCCACAGTAAACTTGATGGAATTATGGAAAGAGTTTGCCATCTCGATAAAATCGTCCAGGCTTTCACGACCGTTAACCCACTTCATCTCAATGTCATCTATAAAACGTAACCAACTAAGGGGTTTAACTGGTGAATAATGTAGAAGTCTACGTTCCAATCTCCCCATCAAGATGTTGGCATACGATAGTGCCATTTTTGTTCCCATAGCTGTGCCACTTATTTGCAGGTAGTGTTCACCATTGAACATGAAGTTATTGAACTTGAGGACATGTTCAAGAAGCTGAATGAATGATTCGGTTGAAGAACATTTAATTACCCTATTGTTCCAAACCTCTCTACACGCCTCGATGCCCTTGTCATGTGGAATGTTAGTGTAAAGTGAAGTAACATCCATGGTCACAAGGAGGGTATGGTCTGGCAGGCCCGATGAGGGTGTTTTATTAAGGTAATCAGTGGTGTCCTTCAAGTATGATGGTAAATCTTCTACGTGCCGACGGAGATGTAAATCAATGAATTCAGAGATTTTCTCCGTGGGATGCCCGATGGCGCTGACTATAGGACGGCCTGGCATGTCTTTTTTGTGAATTTTAGGCAGTAGATAGAATAGTCCTGGTCTACAGTTGTTAGGACAAAGCGCTCCCAAAACATTGTCACCGATCTCGCCCTTGTACATTTGCTGCAGGGTTTCGGTGATCTTGGTAGAGAACTCTTCGGTGGGGTCAGACTGTAACTTTTTGTAAAAGTGTTCGTCCGAGAGCTGTCTATGAGCCTCGTTTAGGTACTTGTCTTTGTCCATGACAACAATAGTAGAACCTTTGTCGGCCTTTTTAATGACAATATTATCCTTATTTTTTAACGTTTGCAAAGCCGACCTTTCGTCTTTGTTGAGATTATCTCGGGTTGAATCCGGCTTCAAAAGGATAAATATATAAAAGGATAATATATATATATATATATATATATATATATATATATATATATATATATATATATATATAAACCATACTCTATGTATAAAACGTTTTTGGAGTGAACTTTGCCAATTGAATATTCCATTATGAATAAGGTGACACTATCTGATTGTTGGATTTCGAAAACATGTGTTTTAAATATCATATAGTAGCAATTTATGGTGTTTATATCTCTCAACTGATTCGATACGCAAGAGCTTGTTCTGCGTATGGTCAGTTTTTAAATCGAGGCAAGCTATTGAGAAACAAGTTGGTTGTACAGAGGTTTGAATAGTCTCGATCAAAGTCAGCATTTCGCAAATTCTATGGTCGTTATAATAATCTTATTTGCCAATACAACCTATCATTGGGTTAAATGCTGTCTGACATGTTTCATATCGATTGTTAGACCGTTCTTAGCACACTGATTTTGACTACGGATGGCTCCGTTTGCCTGATCGGGATATAGGGCTCATGACGGGTGTGACCGATCGACTGGGGATGCTTACTCCTCCTAAACAACTGATCCCACCTGTGGTGTGTCCAGGGTCCGTTATTGTCGAACTCTATTTTCTATTGCTTATAGGAGTTATGAGATTGATCTCTGTTCGTTATCTTCACATTTCATGGTAAACTTTATATCTACATGTTTTTATTATCAAAGTATCATCATGGTGAAGTTGAGGAGCTTTAAGATAAACTTGGATAATTCCAAAGGAATATTTGTGTCTGGTGAAACCGTCAGTGGAAGGGCAACGGTGGATGTGGAATCCGAAATAACATTTCAAGGTATTTATTTACATATTTTGGGAGATCCATCATCAGTCCATGCAACTGTTATCCACTCCGTGATTGAAGAAAAAAAGAAATTAGCGGCAGTGTACTATATTCTTTTATATCAAGAGAGAGAGAGAGAGAGAGAGAGAGAGAGAGAGAGAGAGAGAGAGAGAGAAAAGTAGATATACCATTCTTTTGCCCCGAATAATTATTATCAACTCTGAAAAAAGTTGCATTCCATGTTTTGTTTTCGCGATATACTCATCCCATATCGATAGATGGTAGTTTTCATATTATAAAAGGTATCACACGAAATAATAATACATGATACCGGATATAAACATCCCAAATCTACACGTACGTATGGTAATCCTCAACGCATGTCTATTTTGAATATTGTTTTCCTTAGCATTACTAAATACCACTTTGTTGTACATTGTATATGATCACGGAACCTATCTTTTTATTTTTACCTTTGATTGTACATACCATTATGAGTATTTTGTTTGTATTTCAGAAGGCCCCGAGGAAGTGTTATTATCAATATTATCATGTATTCCATGTTTATTACTAAGAACCATACAGTTTATATATTTAACATTTTTACATAGAATAAATATAAACAAAAGTTTTATATAAAGTATATACAATACAGGTTAGGTAAATGGGCACAATTCATTTAATGTATACTTGTAGATAGTTGATGTCTATGAGAGAGTGTTATAGTTTGTAGCATAATAAATATGAAATGTATGGTAAAATTGAGGATAACTTCAGCCTATGGATGCATTTCTGTTCGGATACTTGAACATTTATATAGATATTTTCCTAATTTAGATAATTCTGTGACATTTTCAGTTGATAATAACTGAACTAGTTTGATTGATTGATTAATTATTGTTTTCCGCCACACTCAACAATTTTTCAGTTATCTGGTGACGCCCAGTTTTTATTGGTGGAAGAGAAAACCCAGATACAATGTACCTGGGAAGAGACCACCGACCTTCCGAAAGTAAACTTGGAAACTTTCTCACTTACCGGCGCAAGCGGGATTCGAACCCGCGCCGACCAAAGGTGAGAGGCCGTGTGATGTTGAGCGCGATGCTCTAACCACTCGGTCGCAGAGGCCCCATGAAATAGAATGAAAGTAGAGAGTTTTTTGTAATACTATTTCTTGATACATTTTCCGGAAATTATTATAAAATGGGCAGACGAATAAAAAGTGAATTCGTCCTATATTTCTGCATTTGACCACATTTTACAACTTCTTTCATTTCTTGAAACATTATAATATCTACCTTGTTCAATATCTAGTATATGTGATGACATACGATATCTAATGATATATCATACGATATCTACTGATATATTGTTCAATATCTAGTATATGTGATGACATACGATATCCACGGATATATTGTTCAATATCTAGTATATGTGATGACATACGATATCTACTGATATATTGTTCAATATCTAGTATATGTGATGACATACGATATCTACTGATATATTGTTCAATATCTAGCATATGTGATGACATACGATGTCTACTGATATATTGTTCAATATCTAGTATATGTGATGACATACGATGTCTACTGATATATTGTTCAATATCTAGTATATGTGATGACATACGATGTCTACTGATATATTGTTCAATATCTAGTATATGTGATGACATACGATGTCTACTGATATATTGTTCAATATCTAGTATATGTGATGACATACGATGTCTACTGATATATTGTTCAATATCTAGTATATGTGATGACATACGATGTCTACTGATATATTGTTCAATATCTAGTATATGTGATGACATACGATATCCACTGATATATTGTACAATATCTAGTATATGTGATGACATACGATATCCACTGATATATTGTTCAATATCTAGTATATGTGATGACATACGATGTCTACTGATATATTGTTCAATATCTAGTATATGTGATGACATACGATATCTACTGATATATTGTACACACGTACAGTATTTGGAATTGTTTTTGTGAAATACAACTGTAACTTAAATCCATCATTTTGATGAATTTTCAACAACAAAAAAAGAAAAAAAAAGCATTAATTTTTTGCAGAAACACGTCATTCAGCCTTTGTTTTACTTGCAATAAAAAGTGCTTTTTGTTTATATCATGGGGATCCCACATATTTCCAAATCCTAGGGAGAATAATCATACATTTTCATATTTGGATTGTTCTTCACAGAGATTAATCTGGTCTTTGATGGAAAGGCTTATGTACACTGGTCTGAGAAGAGAGGAAGCAAAGACAATCGACGCACTGTGTTCTACAGCGGAACAGAATCTTACTTTAACAATGTAGTTTGCGTGCTTGGGAAAGGTAGGATTTGTTTATAAACTCGCATACGATATATCTTAGAGTCAATGAAGTTTTTATACTCTTGTGTGACGTCATTAGATGTGCATAGACATTCAGGAATAATAAAACTTTATCAATTTTCATCACATACATGTACATGTACATTTAAGGTAACTATTAAGAATGTGTTATATTCCGTTTATCACGTTTGGTACATTTTGGTAATATTTTGAGGTGAAACTTTGTATAACCGTATAAAATATAAGAAGTATGTCACTACCATAAGATAAAGACAATTCTCGCAAGATATCATTTCTATGGCATGTCAAACATTACCGTAAGCCTAAAATTCGGAACAGCAATTACGTGGATAAATCCATCGTCAGCTTCTCATATTCATGTATCAATATTCCATTATCACCTGCATATGGTGTCCAAATCTCTCAACTGATTCGATACGTAAGAGCTTGTTCTGCGTATGATCAGTTTTTAAATCGAGGTAAACTACTGACAAAAAAGTTGATGGTCCAGGGTTTCAACAATTTCGTTGAAAGTATGCACTCCGCAAATTCTATGGTCGTAATAACAATCTAGTTTGCCAATACAACATATTGTTTGAATCAAGTGCTGTCTGGCTTGTCATACTAATTGTTAGGCCGTTCTTGGCACATTGATTTTGACTACGGATAACTCCGTTTACCTAATCAAGGCGGGTGTGACCGGTTGACAAGGGATGCTTACTCCTCCTAGGCACCTGATCCCATCTCTGGTACATTCAGGGGTCCGTGTTTGCCCAACTCTCTATTTTGCATTGCTTATAGAAGTTATGAGATTGATCACTGTTCGTTATCTTCACCTTGCATACAATTCAATTCTGAGAAAATATTATATAAAGAAGTTTGCATAATTTAGATATTAACTGATTTTTTTTTATTTCAAGGTCTTGGAGGTGGAGATGAACATATTTTACATCCGGGACAGTACGTCTATCCTTTCTCGTTTGTTTTACCACCAAATTTACCATCATCATTTGAAGGAGGCGTAGGACACGTGCGGTATACTATCAGAGGAACCATAGACAGACCCTGGGGCCTTAACTATAACACAGTTCTAGCGTTCACAGTATTAAGTGCCTTAGATCTCAACCAACAACCTCTAGCAACTGTAAGAACAATAAATATTATGTAGACGCAAGAGTTTACTGATTATATATAATTACTTTAAAACAATGGCTGATGTTGTATTTTTAGAATGGGGCGGAGGCTACAGATTCAAAGATGTTGTGCTGTTGGTGTTGTGAATCAGGCCCAATAACAGGAACTATCAAGGTCAACCGAGTTGGCTATGTTCCTGGAGAATCTCTTTATTTTGAGGCTAGTGTACAGAACATGTCCAATCGTGTATGTCGCATGTCCGCTGCCTTCGAAATGGTAGGTTTCTGAAATTTTGTTTGTTTGGAAAAAGCTTTTTTCGAACGCTAAAAACAATAATGGAAAAGACTAGTTTCATCTGGTTCAATCATGTTACTGACAGTGATAATGAATTGATACAATGTATTACTGGGAATAAACTCGCGTTTTCATACAATACATGTTCTTTATTACCCAAGGTAACCGTTTTTCAAGCGAAAACTAGAAGGAAAACGGTACCGCTCCGCATTAACACCATTACGCACCAGAGCCTGCAGCCTGGGGATTCGGAAGTTTGGGGCGGCGAAAGATTTATCCTCCCTCCTCTTCCGCCATCGTATCTTCCTGGCTGCAATATCATTGATATACGATATATCCTGAAGGTAATGTTTGCATACTCGTTTAAACACTTTTGATCAACAATTTATCCAATGAAAGGAGAAGATAACGAACAGTGATCAATGTACAACTTATACGGTACCAATTTTGATGCACCAGATGCGCATTTCGAAAAATAACGTCTCTTCAGTGATGCTCAACCGAAATGTTTGAAATCCGAAATAACTATGAAGTTTTAGAGCTAAATATAGCCAAAAACAGCATGCCAAAAAAGTGGATCCAAATTCGTCCAAGGATAAGAGCTATGCATGGGGGAGATAATCCTTAATTTTGAAATGAATTTATAAATTTTATAACAGCAATTAAATATACATCCGTATTTTCAAGCTAGTAACGAAGTACTTAGCTACTGGGCTGTAGAGACCCTCGGGGACTAACAGTCCACCAGCAGAGGCCTCGACCCAGGGGTCATAATGTAAAACTTATACGGTACCAATTTTGATGCACCAGATGCGCATTTCGACAAATAATGTCTCTTCAGTGATGCTCAACCGAAATGTTTCAAATCCGAAATCTCATAACTCCTTTAAACAATACAAAATAGAGAGGTGTGTCAACACGGATCCCTAAATATACCAGTGGGGGATCAGGTACCTAGGAGGAGTAAACATCCCCTGTCAACCGGTCATACCCGCCGTGAGCCCTATATCCTGATCAGGTAAACGGAGTTATCCGTAGTGAAAATTAGTGTGCCAAGAACGGCCTCACAATTGGTATGAAACAAATCAGACAGCATTTGAGCCAAGGATAGGTTGTATTGGAGATTAAAATAAACAGATTCTCCAGGAACATAGTCAATGCGGTTGAACTTGATAGTTCCTGTTGTTGGGACTGATTTACAATAAATTAAACTAATAGAATATGATTATTCAAATAGAATAAATGGTTTAGTGACAGTTGGTGACAAAGTCGGATATGCAAGGTGAAGATAACGAACAGTGATCAATCTCATAACTCCTACAAGCAATACAAAATAGGTAGTTGGGCAAACACGGACCCCCAGACACACCAGAGGTGGGATCTGGTGCCTAGGAGGAGTAAGCATCCCCCGTTGACCGGTCACACCCGCCGTGAGTCCCATATCTTGATCAGGTAAACGGAGTTATCCGCAGTCAAAATCGGTGTGCCAAGAACGGCTTAACAATCGGTATGAAACACGTCAGACAGCATTTGACCCAATGCGAGGTCGTATTGACGAACTAGATCGTTATAACGACCATAGGATATCTTATGGAATACACAAAGTCTTAAACTTAGTATGTTTGCTGTTGTTCTAGGGTGTTGTTCCTCTACATGCAACACATCAGAATTAACAGGACAAATTATGATTTCACAGAAAGAAATTGGTAAATCTGTATTTTTATTGTCAAATTTTTGGGTCGACCTGTCCATTCCTCAGAACAAACGAAACAGTTCTACTTAAGATTGTAAAAGACAGTAGACGATATACGTCGTATGTTTTCTGTTGTTCTAGGTTGTTGTTCCAGCAATCCTACTCAATTTGTTTTGCTATTTTAGTCCGAAATATTTGGTTTTCAATCAAAATAGAGCCATACAATTTTTTAAAGCTGTTGCACCAAGACCTATTACCATCCTTGAATCCGCATTCGATTATATATATTAATGATTTGCACATGAGATTATACCCGTTTATATATTAATGCATGTTACATTTGTTAAAGCTCGCCATAGTTCCCTCTGGAATAGCCATTAACATGTATGTTCCGGTTGAAATCATCATAGGAACTATTCCCCTTCAATCAGCGGTGGAACAATATCAACAGACATTATCGTCAGCGCAGCCGTCGGCTCCTCCCCAAGTTGCAATGCGTGAGTGTATGAAATCGTAATAATGACGTACAAGAAAACTTATTGACGCAAGTGTCAAATTCGGTCGTAACTACTTGGTAACCATCAAACTGTTATACAGGCATTAGAGGTTTCCATTAAATGTAACAAATATAGTAAGCAGAGAAAACCGTTTGGAAACTTTGATTATTCACTTTCCCCATGCAGTTTTTAAAACTTTCTTTTCGAAACTTTTTATTTCCCACTTTGTTTTGTCCTCCGGCAGTGGTGATGTCTCCATATGGAAGGTGAAGATAACGAACAGTGATCAATCTCATAGCTCCTATAAGCAATACAAAATAGGTAGTTGGGCAAACACGGACCCCTGGACACACCAAAGGTGGGATCAGGTGCCTAGGAGGAGTAAGCATTCCCTGTCGACCGGTCACACCCGCTGTGAAATATTTTCGAGAGGACGTTAAACAATATACAATCAATCAATCCTTTGTCCTCACATGAGACATATAAGACATCACGTAGCAGGTAAGAAATGTCTGTCTTTCACTATACATTCTAGCAAATGATTCTGTAAACTCTGCATACCGATCCCGATTACAATAGCTTCCAAATTTAGATTTACAGAAAAAAATTCACGTTATTTAGCAAACATGTAACTACTGTTATTCAATTTAGTGAAATAATCAGATAACTCCGTTTACCTGATCAAGATATAGGGTTGACGGTGGGTGTGACCGGTCGACAGGGGATGCTTACTCCTCCTAGGCAACTGATCCCACCTCCGGTATATCCAGGGGTCCGTGTTTGCCCAATTCTCTATTTGTTATTGCTTATAGGAGTTATGAGATTGATGACTGTTCGTCATCTTCACCTTTCATAATAATGATGACTTTGGATATATATCATTAAGTTTATTATTCTACACTGTAAGTTCACAGTTAATCACGGGGGTCCGGGTTAGAATTTGTCCTTAAGAGGTCGTCGTAAGAGACGACCGCAAAAACCGAGGTCCCGTGTCACGACAGGTGTGGCACGATGAAAATCCCTACCTGCTCAAAGGCCGTAAGCGGCAAGGAATAGGCCTAATTTTTGCAGCCCTTTACCGGCAATAGTGACGTCTCCATATGAATGAAAGATTCTCAAGATGGAAGTTCACGATTTTCTTTCTAGAAAAATAATGTTTAATGGTCCACCTCCTAGAGGCCTATAACAAGTCCTTCCTGTAGACGAACAACGTACGGAATAAACGATTCATGAATAGTTTTTATCAGTTTGTTATAGCAGTCAGGATTGATACATTGCAAGTATATGTGTGCTTTTGACATCAGAATTCATGATTATAAAGGAAATGTCACCTTCACTGAGAAAAACTTTAGAAATTCCCCGCATATTCAACAGGTGGAAAGTCTTCAATAATGATATATATAGAAATTATTATAAGCTTCATCTACACTCAGAAAACGTAGATTTCATTGGTAGATTTCAGTGTACATGAGATGCAAAAATGTGATGAAAGCCAGGATCTCATCAATATTATTTATTGATTATTTTAGCTGCCCCTTCCTACAACGAGTCCATTATGGGTTCTACAAATATTGCAGGCGAGGAAGATGGTGAACAGACACAAGGACAGCTGGACTTCACTCCTACATATACCTACTACGATTGGTCAAAGTCTACTTAGTACTAGAACCTTCATTGTTTCAAGACTACAGTGAAGAAATACTTCAGAAACGTTATAATTTGCATCTGTGATAATCAATGATTAACTTCCGATGTGCGAACTTAATGCCTGTAATTACCACAAGACAAAATGAATTAAAGTCTTGTTAAAACATTTCCCTCCAAGCTTAAAATGTTAACTTTTTCACTTGGACATTAAAAAATGGAATGAAGAGAAAAAATAGTTTGGATTTTCCCTCTCTTTAGCAAATCTGACTTCTCAGACTAAACCATATTGACAGGTTGTCAAAATAATTAACACTGTATATTACAGATTATTACACTGGTTTATTTTTTTAATCAATGTTTGATTATATTCGTTTATTGAAAATATGTAATGAAAATATATTAATTTGTGTTTTTTGTTGTAGAAAAATATTCTTATATATGCCTAATAATAGTCTTCAGAGGAGGTTTCACGTGATTCAACAGGAAATAAATGTTTTCTCGGGACTATATGTGGCTGAAAATAGTTGGATACGCCAACATACATTATATCATGCATAAATTCAACAATACCCTAGCTGTACTTCACAACTGTAGGAAAACATCTGTGAAGGAGCGGGATGATTGGATTACATAATATTTACAGTATTTTGAAAAATTCTTATGATTATGACATTATGTTCATAACGTTTGGGATACAGGTACCAGTAGTAAAATCTCTGGACGTTAAATTGTTCCTCTATGAAAGATATTTCCTCTATAACAAATAAAGGAAATAAAGAGTTATTAGTATATAATATGCGTGACTATTGAACAATTCAATGTGACACTCCATTTTAGCTATAGTCCTCCACGAGTCCGCATACAACTACACCACCAGATTCAGCATTACACAAATGCACGTCCGCGATTATAACGCGAGTTTCATAAGTGAATTGAATTTGCAAGGTATGAAATTGGAGTATAAAAAATAAAGGAAATAACAGTACAATAAATCATCAAACTAAATGGTATTATGAATATGTGACATCCAGTAAAAGATGGATACAGTGAGCACGTGCGCATGCGAAACAGAAATTGAGAATGAATTATAAATGAAAGTCGGAAAATGTCGCAGTATTTAGTGCCTTTGTAGAGGGAAGATACATTATGTACCTACTACCAACTGGCTATGAAAAAGTATGATTTTTTAGTAGATGCCATATCTTTCTGATGACCCGATCGCCATCTTTACAAAAAGTAGTTCGCGGGAATTCCCTGTCTCACAATGCCTGCATGGAAGAGTTTAGTTTGCGTGCAAAAGAATTCTGGTGGAAAAGTTTGTATGACATCCACCACTTAGAAAAGGGGGTACCATTCGGGAGGGAACATCTGTAACGGTTCCCGTTGAATTTTGAAAGTAACACACATTCAGTAATTTTCATAGAAAATGTGCATTTGGTTTCAGTCCTGGGATCACACATTAAATAAAGAACATGGTATATTTTTTTTTTATTATTATTGATAGGTATATTACACTCAAATAAATGTTTTCAAAAAGAAATTTATCAGTTTTAAGATACTCATGTATCACGCCCATAATTCGACTTGTCTGACTCTTATGTACTTTTAAACTTGCGTAGTAACGCAAATGAAAGGTGTAGGAACACGGATTTAAAAGGCGTATAAACGTAAATTTAATGCGTAATAGTGCAAAATAAAGACGTAATAAATGCGGATTTTACGAGGAGTAATAACGCAAGAGAATGGTGTAATATCGAGGATTTAAAGAGCGTAATATCGCGAATCAAATGTGCGATAACGTCAAGTCAAAAGGAGTGATAACACACACTTAATAGATGTTTAATGAATAGTATATATATATTTTTCAACTTCGTAAATGTGATAAGAAATATGACAATCTACCCGAAATACATAATAAGGGTATTTTTACTCATTGTTTTGAACGTAAACTTTCTTCACAGGTGAAGTACCTCACTGTAGCTAACAACAAACGCTAGTAGTTTCCCCTTCAATGTATACCAAAAGAATATATTAAGTGCGAGTCTCATTAAGGATGTTAGTGTAATTCATTTATCAGAATAAAGTTATGAACCCTACGAGATACAGTTACAATATGATATCAGACAAACATTACTGAATCACCCTAATGTTGGCAAAAAGTAGATTTTTTTTTCAAAATCAGTTTGTTCCAAGTTCTTGATCAATGAACACATTTCATTAAACTGATTTCCTGACGAAAGATAAGAGACAAATATTACGTTAAAACATGTCTGAACAAATTTGTCATTTATACAGTAAAGTCCATTATCATCCTAACATGCATTAAATGATACTACTAAGTGCCCTTTCAGTATTGCTGATATCACAGACCTTATTAATAGATTTACAGTATAACAATATACTTAAACCTACATAGGTATAACCTAAACACATGGTCATTTAAATTTAATCAACCCGTAGGTAAGCACTTGCTCAATAATTTTAAAAGTTCCCCTTATATAAAGTACAAGTATTTTTGGCGATTGCAACATATTTCAACAGCTAAAGAGGTAAGTCATGTTGTAGAATTTTGATTTGCGTATTGCGTTCTTTGATATCAATACACAATATATTGGAAGCGTTTCGAACTTTTCTTTTACAAAATGGAAGAACAAATGTGATCGAATCATATTGTGATGGTGATGTTGTCACGAGACTTCGTTCTATGATTTATCAAAGATTTTTTCACACAGTTCCTCATCGAAAGCAGCTATTATGTTCATATTAATATGGGGCATGGCTACTAAATCGAATCATGCCATTGACGTACCAAGGCTTGTTATTATAAGACTTGAAATAGAAATTTAAAATTTGACGCTCTATTTGCCTTTAAAATCATCGATCGATAAGGATCCATACAAAAGCGATTTCTGTCTTGCCAATATATTAACTTTTCGTTCACCCAACAAAGGTGACCCAAATATTTAAATTTCGTACACAGTGTTATTCAAAAAGATTCTTGGACAGGAGATTTTATTTTTCAAAAGGACATATTTACTTTGATGAGTTCGTGTAGATTTTTAAAAATCGAAATGGGAATGAGAATGACTATGGAAAATCTTAAAACATTCATGCGATTGTTTTCTTTCTCTATAGGACCGAGTATCGGTCTCGTAGCTGCATTGGGCAACTTACATTTGTGGTTTTGACACCAAAATTTCCACTGAAATTTTGTATTATATTTCAATTGAAGAAAGTAACATTTGAGGCTAAGGAATTACGCTTACTGGTAATTTCTATATGTTAAAATAAAAATAAACAAGAGGCCCACAGGCCTTATCGGTCACCTTAATACTAGTGAAAAAGTATCACTACTTCCATGTGCTATGAAATCTAGAAAAAAATGTCCTGTTCTGAATACCTAAGCTAAATTCAAATGTTCAGCAACAGTATACAAGATGTGTTCTTAAAACTTCACTGCCCTCAAACGTGCATGCAATGATGAAAGGCTTTAAAGCCGTATGACTCGATGTTTATGTATTATTTTTGTACATACTTCCTTTAAAGCAGATTAATTACTTTATAAAGTTATTAACTTTCCCTTAATTACATGCCTGAAAATATCTGCATGTAAAAGAAAACAGTGAGAATGTTATTTACAAAGTAAATATAGTGTGGTACATATATAAATCATCCCATAAATTATACAGTGTTAGACGTCTATAAATAGACCCACGCGCGTCAGGGGAATCCCACCATAATGTATAAACTCATACCAACTGTTGAGTTTTCAGGCTGAAAGAGCGTAAAACAACGAATTACTAAGAGGTATTTTATATTTTTATTTCTATTAAACTTATGGCACGGTACTGTTGTGAGAAAATACACAGCTTTACACAGATAAGACCACCGATGATCTGAACGTTTGAACTGGTCACGTGACTGTCACTTGAAAAGGGAAAGTGACGCAGTTATTTGTAAACATCGATTTAAAATCAAATAATTTTGGTTAAAACGGGTGAAATAATGTATGATATGTCATACAGCCTCATAACTACATACGTGCGATGATTTACTAGCGTTTTTACGAGATGGAAAAAAAATATTGTAATTCGGACCATACAGCTTTAAATAATAGGTGTATTAACATTAAAACATCAAAAGATATGACTAATTTGGATTCATCTTAAAGTCATAACCCTGGGTTATGAAATTCACCATTTTTTGTATATCCTTTTCTGCTTTTCCTTAGAATTTAGATTTTATACAGTATCAACAAACTTACACATAAATACTATATACTAAGTTTGGCCCCACCCTGGGTTCAAAACCCTTACTCTGGGGAAATTCAAATTTACAATTTTGGTAAAAGACTACCTGCTCTATCCATTTAGTTTCAATTTAGTATCAAAAGCACTAAAGAAAATGTTAATTAAGTGTTGTACACATAAACACTATTTAACAAGTTTGGCCCCGCCCTGGGGTCAGAACCCCTACCCCCAGGGATCATGAAATTCACAATTTTGGTAGACACTTCCTGCTCTACATCACTATGCATTTAGTTTTCCTTACATGTGTGTGGTTCTTGAGAAGATTTTTGAAATTTGTCATTTTTGGGTAGTATCTGCCCTGTCCCTAAGGCCCTAGGGGTGCAGGAATCCTGAAATTTACAATTTATGTTTCCTTTGTTCCAAATATGTTTCATACCAAATTTGAAAAGAATTGGAATGATAGTTATCAAGAAGAAGTTAAAAATATCTATTGTTCAAACATTTAATAACTGGACATTTTGGCCCCACCCTGGTACCAAATCCCTACACCTGGGATCCTCAAGTTTACAATTTTTGTACGGGACTACCTCAATTTAGTATCAATAGCACTACAGAAAATGAGTGTTTTACACATAAACACTTTATAACAAGTTTGGCCCCGCCCTGGGGTAACAGCCCCTACCCCGGGGATCATGAAATTTACAATTTAGGTAGAGGCTTTCCTGCTCTACATTACTATGCATTTAGTTTTTTTTTTTACATGTGTGTGGTTCGTGAGAAGAATATTATTGAACATTTGTCATTTTTGGGCAGTTTTTGCCCTGCCCCTAAGGCCATAAGGGTGCAGGAATCCTAAAATTTACAATTTATGTTCCCCTTGTTCCAAATGCAAGGTGAAGATAACGAACAGTGATCAATCTCATAACTCCTACAAGCAATACAAAATAGATAGTTGGGCAAACACGGACCCCTGGACACACCAGAGGTGGGATCAGGTGCCTAGGAGGAGTAAACATCCCCTGTTGACCGGTCACACCCGCCGTGAGCCCCATATCCTGATCAGGTAAACGGAGTTATCCGCAGTCAAAATCAGTGTGCCAAGAACGGCTTAACAATCGGTATGAAACACGTCAGACAGCATTTGACCCAATGCGAGATTGTATTGACGAACTAGATCGTTATAACGACCATAGAATTTGCGAAATGCTGACTTCAATCGAGACTGTTGAAATCCCTGTACCATCAACTTGTTTGTCAGTAGCTTACCTCGATTTAAAAACTGACTATACCCAGAACAAGCTCTTGCATATCGAATCAGTTGAGATATATAAACACCATATGCAGGTGATAATGGAATATTGCTACATAAATGTGGGAAGTTGACGATGGAGAAGCTGAAATCATCCCGTTTGTCATACAGTTGAGTTGTTAGTTTGCCGTTAATGTCTACTTTCAATAAAATATCTAAGTATGAAGCAGAAGTGGACGACTCTGTGGTGTCCTTTATTTCCAGCTCACAGGGATATATCAAATCGACATATGAATGAAAGCTATCATTGTTAATAGACAAAACGTCATCGATATATCTAAAAGTCGAATTGAAGGTCACAGCGAGAGATTTTTTCTTCTCACGTAGAAGTTTTTGAATAAATTCTGCTTCATATGAATATAAAAACAGGTCAGCTAACAAAGGAGCACAATTCGTGCCCATGGGAATTCCAACACACTGTTGGAAGACCTGATCACCAAAAACCACGAAGATATTGTTTATGTTTCATACCAAATTTAAAAAGAATTGGACTGATAGTTATCAAGAAGAAGTTAAAAATGTATATTGTTCACACATTTAATAACTGACCATTTTTGCCCCACCCTGATACCAAAACCCCTACCCCTTGAATAATCAAATTTACAATTTTGGTAAAGGACTACCTGTTCTTTCTAAATATTTATTTACTTTCAATTTAGTGTCAATAACATTAAAGAAGACATAATTTAAGTGTTTTACACATAAACACTATATAACAAGTTTGGCCCCGCCCTGGGGTCAGAACTCCTACACTGGGGGTCATAAAAATTACAATTTTGGTAGAGGTCTACATCACTATGCATTCAGTTTTTTTTTTTTTTTTTTTTTTTTTTTTTTTTTTTTTTACATGTGTGTGGTTCTTGAGACGAAGATTTTTGAAAATTGGTCAATTTTGGGCAGTTCTCCCCCTAGGGCCCCAGTGGTACTGGATTCCTGAAATTTACAATTAATGCTTCCCATGTCCCAATGAAGCTTCATACCAAATTTGAAAAGAATTGAACTGGTAGTTATTAAGAAGAAGTTAAAAATATTCAATTATTAACGCAATACGCACGACGGAAAACGTACGACGACGGACGAAAAACAATTGCAATAGGTCACCTGAGTTTACTCAGGGTGACCTAAATAGTACAGGATGTATAAAACGTTTTGTGAGTGATATTGGCCACTTGGCTACACATTTCAAATTAAAACGATACGCAGGAATGATTAGAGCACAATATCGCCATTACGAATAAGGTGAAGCTATCTGATTGTTGGATTTCGAAATAACGTACTCATAATAATATGATATAGTAAACTTGTCTAGATGTATTTACATGTATTTATTATCAAAGTATCATCATGGGGAAGTTGAGGAGCTTCCAAATCAACTTGGATAATGCCCAAGGAATATTTTGGTCTGGTCAAACCGTCAGTGGAAGGGCAACGGTGGATTTGGAATCCGAAATGAAAATGCGAGGTATTCATTTACATACTATGAGACAAATATCATCAACCCATGCAAGTGTTTTCCACACCGTGCGTGAAACAAAGAAGAAATTAGCGGGAGTGTAATATACACCTCTATATAAAAGAAAGGGGAGTAGACATACACTATTTTGGCGCCAAATAATTATGAGAGATGAATTCGGTTTTGTTTTTGCGATATACTCATCCTTTATCAATAGATGGTAGTTTCGTATTTGAAAAGCTGTCATGTTAAGTAATACTACCGAATACTAGGTATAGGCATCGTATGATAAATTCAACACAAATCTACATCTGGTAATCCACAACACAAATCTGCTTTGAATATTGTTTCCTTACCATTACATACACTTCATACATTTTCGCATTTGGTTTGTTCCTCACAGAAATTAGGCTGGCCTTTGAGGGAAAAGCTTATGTACATTGGTCGGAGAGACATGGAAGCGGAAAACATCGACGCACTGTGCACTACAGAGCAACAGAATATTACTTTAACAATGTAGTTATCGTGTTCGGGAAAGGTAGGTTTTGTTTATAAACTATCATACGATATATCTCGGAGTCAATTAGGGGTTTTCTACCCTTGTGTGACGTCATCAGATTTGTATAGAAATTCAGGAATAATAAAACATTGCCAACTTTCTTGGCATACAATGATGGTAAATATTAAGAATGTGTTATATCGTTTTTATCAAGTTCGATCCAATTTTGTTATAGTAATTTTTTTAGAAATAACTGTACAAAAGTTAAATATATAAGAAGTATGTTACTACCGTATAATAATTTGATTGTGCAAACATTACCGTTATCTCAAAATTCTGAACAGCAATTACGTAGATAAAACCATATTTTAAGAAAACCAGGGACGAGATACCCTATATAAAAATGAAATTCCAAGAAAATATAATGAAAAGATGCATAATTAAGATATTAACCGGATTTTTTGGTCCTTTCAAGGTCTAGGAGGTGGAGATGAACAAATTTTACACCCGGGACAACACGCCTTCCCTTTCTCGTTTGTTTTACCACCAAGTTTACCATCATCATTTGAAGGAGGTATAGGGCACGTGCGATATACTATTAAAGGAACCATAGACAGACCCTGGAGATTTGACGACCACACAGTTTTAGCCTTTACAGTATTAAGTGCCTTAGATCTCAACCAACAACCTCTAGCTACTGTAAGAAGAACAAAATTATGCAGATGCAAGATAATGCTTATCTAACATACTTCTCTAAAACAATGCCTGATGTCGTATTTTCAGCATGGTGCGGAGGCTACAGATTCAAAGAACCTGTGCTGTTTGTGTTGTAAATCAGGCCCAATAACGGGAACTATCAAGGTCAACCGAATTGGCTATGTTCCTGGAGAATCTCTTTATTTTGAGGCTAGTGCACAGAACATGTCCAATCGTGTGTGTGGAATGTCCGCTGCTTTAGAGATGGTAGCGGAATTTATTATTTTTTTTATAAAGAAAAACGCTATTATGAACGCTGAAACAATAATAGAAAAGAACAGTTTCTTCTGGTTCAATCATATTACTGACATTTTTCATATGATATATGTTCTTTATTACCCAAGATAACCACTTTTCATGCAACAAGTAAAAGTCGTAGTGTACCTCAAGACATTAACATCATTCAGCACCAGGACCTGAAGCCTGGGGATTCGGATGTTTGGGGCGGAGAAAGATTCATCGTCCCTCCTCTTCCGCCATCGTATCTTGCTGGCTGCAATATCATTGATATACGATATATCCTGAAGGTAATGTTTGCTAACTGTCGTTTAAACACTTCAGATAAAGATATTGTCCAATGTTATAGAAGAAACTAATAGAATATGATTATTCAAACAGAATAAAAGGTTTGTGGTGACAGTTGGTGACAAAGTCGGATTTCGGATGGAATACACAAAGTCTTAAACATCGTATGTTTGTTGTTGTTTTAAGAATCCTGGTCGATGTTGTACTCATTATTGTGAAGTTTGATCTTATTATTATACATCTGCGTCTGGTCCCGAAAAATAAAACGGTGGCTCATGGGTCTCTACTTGTAACACAGTAGATATCACAGGTCAAATTGTGATTACCCGGAAACAAAGTGGTAAATTTGTATATGTATTGTCAAAATTTCTGGGCGACTTGAGGGCAAAGGAAAACGTTTTACATAAAATGTTTAAAGACATGAAAGATGTACAAAACATCGTATGTTGCTGTTGTTCTAGCAATCCTCGTCACAATTCTCTTATTTTAACCCAAAATATTTGGTTTATAATCAAACCACTTTTAAAAAGGTGTAGTATCATCCGCATTCGAATACTCGAATATATATTAATGATTTGCACATGATGTTTTACCCGTTTATATTTGAATTCATGGTACATTTATTGAAGCTTGTCATAGATCCCTCTGGACCAGCCTTTGACTTGAGTGTTCCGGTTGAAATCATCATAGGAACTATTCCCCTTCAATCAGCAGTGCAACAATATCAACAGACATTATCAGCAGCGCAGCCGTCGGCTCCTCCCCAAGTTGCAATGCGTGAGTGTATGAAATTGTACTAATGACGCAAGTGTCAACTAGATCAAGACTATTTCACAGGCATGAGAGGGTTCCATTAAAATAAACTTTCCTTATTCACTTTTACCCCTGCAGTCTTCGCAACTTTATATTTCACATTTTTTTTTGATTTGACCTCACATGAAGCATAACAGTAAAATCGTACCTAACACTTTCACCATACATTCTAGGAAATGATTCTGTATACCGATCCCGATTACAATAACACCAAAATTTTGATGGGCAGATAAAAAATCATATCAAAATTGCCTCTCTGTGTAAACGAAGAACGCTCGGAGTAAACGATTTATGAGTACTTTTTATTTTAGTTTGTTATATCAGTCTGGATTGATACATCACAAGTATATGTGTGATTTCGACATCAGGATTCATAATTATAAAGAAAAGCTCACCTCTACAGAAGATGTAGGAATTACACATATATCTGACAGATGAAAAGTGTTCAATAATGATCTACAGAAATTATTATAAACTTTTATCTTCACTCAGAAAACGTACATAACATTGGTAGATTTTAGTGTACATGAGATGCAAAAAGACGTAATGAAAGTACTCCGGTAACCACGTGATGATCACTACTGATGTAGAGATTCACATGTTATTCTTTGATTATTTTAGCTGCCCCTTCCTACAACGAGTCCATTCTGGGACCTACAAATATTACAGGCGAGGAAGGTGGTGAACACACACAAGGGCAGCTGGACTTCACTCCTACATATACCTACTACAATTGGTCAAAGTCTACGTAGTACGATATGTACAACCTTCATTCTTCCAAACCTACCGTGAAGAACTTCCATCTGTGATAATCAACGATTAACTTCTGATGTGTGAACTTAGTGCCTGTAATTACGACAAGACGAAATGAATAAAAGTCTTGTGAAAACATCCCGCAGCTTAAAATGTTGACCTTTGTCACTTGGATATTTCTATACAGCACCACTGGTTCATTTAAATATTGGAATGAAGAGACAAAAATAGCTAGGATGTTCTCTCTCTGTCAGCAAATCTGACTCTCAGACTATAACATATTGACAGGTTGTCAAAAATAACCAACACTGTATATTACAGATTATTACACTGGTTTATATTTTTAAATCAACGTTTGAGTCTAATCGTTTATCAAAATTATGTGCTGAAAGTACATTAACTTGTGGTTTTTGTTGTAGAAAAAAAATATTATACATGCCTAAGAATCATCTTCAGAGGAGGTTTCACGCGGGTTCAACAGGAAATAAATGTTTTCTCGGGACTAAATACAACATTCTGAAAATAGTTGGATAAGCCAACAGACATTTAAAACACACAGAAAGTGAATAATACCTAGCTGTACTTCACATCTTGGGTATCTTTAAAGATTTGTAAAGGAGTAGAATAAAAGGTATTATTTTGAAAAAATCCCCATGATTATTTTCCTAACCTACGAAACATTAGTAGTAAAATTTCTGGACGATAAATGTTTCTCATCTTCTATTGCTCTATAAAAAATAAAGGAAATTAAATCTTCTTAGTCCGCACACGGAGACCCTACCAGTTGCCGCATAATACATATCAGTTTGGGATAATGCACGTTCGCGATTACAACGCGGCCTAATTTCATATCGCAATAAGTGCACACTTATTAGAGGTTTCATTTAATAAAAAGCAGATAGTTTTAAAATTGAATTGAATTTACAATGTATGAAATTGGAGTATATAGGAAAAGGGTAAGAAAAGTTAGATACACTTTGAAGTAAATGTTATAAATATGTAACTTCTCTACTTTCACTTCAAGAAAAAAAATGGATTCAGACAGCACGTGCGAAATAGGTATTGAGAATCAATTATGAATTAAAGTAGTAAAAAGTCGCTCCACTTCGTGCCTTTATAGAGAGAAGATTGTGTACCTACTACCAACTGGTTATAGGAACAGTATTATTTTCAGTTGATGCCATTCTCTCTGATGACCTCATCGCCATCTTTATGAAAAGTAGTTGCCTGCATGGTAGACAAGAGTGTGTACAAACGAGCTCTGGTGGATGGAGGATTGTAATATGGGGAACATCCATAACAGTCCCCGTTAAGTCTTAACTGAATTAAATCACATACTTACACGTCACAGGGAGGTTAACGCTTTATATATACATGTATATGAGGTTGATCGATATGTTTAAAGGTATACATAATTAACAATTCAGCTATAACTCCACATAGAGGGCCAGTATTGTTGTGGAATTTAAAAGTCTGTGTATTTCGAAATAAAAATACGGACTAGTTAAGGGTAATGTGTTTCTACATGCCATTTTATGTGATATATATTATCAGAAGAGAGGATAAAGCAACACAGAACTTACAAACTTCAAAAAGGTAAAGAACCTCATTCATAAACCTCCAAATATGGTCCTTAATATATAGAGAAATGAAAGTAAATGTTGAATAGGAGTATTGGTAAGTAAGTAAGTAAGTAAGTAAGTAATTTTTATCTAAAGTCGGAACTATATACAGGTAACAATAAACATGAGCTGAGAGCTCTTTAACCGACTATATAGCATAAAATACACAAAGCACTAATGATATATAATTGCATGCATAGACATAAAAACAGAAATTTGAAATAAAACAGGACGCATACATGTATACAGACATCACAAGCCATGCATATATATATATATATATATATATATATATATATATATATACAGAGACTAGCTATATTAAGATGCACAGCACTGAAAAAAGTTTTCAACACAAACATAAAAATATGGATATATACATAGACTAAATAAATATGCATATGTTCAGTGCAGAAGTGCCACACATGTCAACGGGCAATAACTAAAATTTGACATAATAAATGAATGATATATAGTTAATTTACTGTTCGTTATCTTCACCTTACATATGGTTAATTTACCTAATTTGCTAAGATGTTTGCCTATTCGTTTAAGAACATTTAATTGCCTTACTGCCTTTTTACAAATATTGATAATATGTGTGTTGAAAGAAATATTCCGGATTGCTACTAAATATTACGGTTATAATGCGTTGGTGGCGGAAAACTTCAATTTTACAGATAATATGGCCGATCTAGGTATCTTATGTATGGAAAGCCGTAGGGTACCCCCACATTATTATTATTTTTCCCTATATAAAATAACGAAATTATAATCTCTTCCAAAATTAAAAATTTTCCCCTATTTGCTGACATTATTATTATATCGCAGCGATAATAATAATCTGTCCCGATTCTCAGACCCCAATTTATAATTTCATCCCCAAAAGAAAAATTATTCTTCATTTATGACATTATTATAATTATAAATACTGCCGCAATAAAAGTCACACATTATCTTTAGAAATACAATCTTTCCACCACAATAATAATTACTGAACATCAACAATAATTATCTTTTTTATTTGAACACTACTTTAAGAATATAATCTGTATTGACAATAATAATTCTGGACCAGCCAAAAAGACAAGATTATTATTGTTGGTGGAAAAGATTTGGACGCTTGAAACAAGAAACGTTTGTCTGAATCGGATTCACAATAATAATCTCCGACTTCAGAATGGCAGATATTATATGAAGCGTGAAAGCAGATATTATTTGAAGCGTGAAGGCAGATATTATTTGAAGCGTGACGAAAAGAAGCACCCCATTGAGAAAGATTAGCACGTGACGCAAGCGGCACGTATGATTACAGTA
The DNA here is from genome assembly GCF_947568905.1 of Ostrea edulis. Lineage (NCBI taxonomy): Eukaryota > Metazoa > Mollusca > Bivalvia > Ostreida > Ostreidae > Ostrea > Ostrea edulis. The sequence goes on from NC_079168.1 coordinate 17,014,037, forward strand.
CTTTATTGTCTGACAGACCTAACTGTTATTCAACTTATTGACTTATGGATAGAGGCAAGGCTACAATAACATACATGTGTTATTATGTGCAAAGTCAGGTACCTCATCATCTGTTAGGAGCTCTAAACAGCTTAACATTGGCCATATTCTCAGACTAGGGTCATAGGGTCAGGTACAGGTATTCAGCATCAAGACATTATCAGTGGGTTTTAATGAATTCATTCTAAATTCCCTGTTACAACTGATGTCACCAGCATCTTCCTCTTGAAAGAATGTTCAAGCCATTTCAGCCCCATAATTTATTTGTAGCTTGAAAATGCTCCGATAGGTAAATATGTATGCATCATTACATGTATATTATGACCCTATCACTGATAGAAGTTTATAAGTGGCACAACTTAGTCGCTAGTAGTAGTAGCCTGTTGTCCTCAAAATAAAATAAAGCAAACTGTCGCAGTCATCCAGTTGCTTTAGGTGGGGTCGAAGAAGGGGGGGGGGTGCCAAACATCATCTTGGTACAATTGTCTCTCTGTAGATCTATGTAGTATATTATGGAGACACAATAATGATATTTTAGGATGTAATTAAATTGTACAGTCCCAGGCACATAGTATTGGGGGAGGGGACTCTCCTATTATTTTTTCAACATAAAGTTTAACTGTTACTTTACTATGAAAATGTTCATGGAAATCCCCCCTTGGCAGTGAATTGAAATGCAGTCATGTTAAATGGAAGGAAAATAACTTTTGTTCACCAAATAATACCACTACCACCCCCACCCCCCCACCCCCCATTTGGTCTGTAATGTTCTATGGTGATAAATGTTTAGGAAAATTAAATTCATTTGTAGATCTACTGTAGAATTCATTTGTTGTATGTACTGATATTGCTCTCTCCTATTCGTAGTTGCTTGATCACATTATACAATTATTGACTTTTAATGAGGTCTACTCGTAACTATATGGAACTAGTCAGGTATTGGTTGACCAAGACAGAGTAGACTGAATTAAACGTTTTATTGAATAATCAGGAATTTTACAACATTTTTGACACTATAAACTATATAGTTCATATAGTTCCTGCCTCCAGCAAATATAAACACAAAATAAGATGTGTTATGTAAAAAAAAAAACACACCAAAAAACCCATAATTACTGGGTATATGTAAACAGTTTCTGAATCAAAACTGTTTTTAAAAAGTGGAAAAGAGTATTATAACAATAAATACTCCATCAATAAGTAATAAAGGTGTTTTGTCTCTTTGATACTTGGCGTCTGCCATTGTGTATCTTCACAACGACACATCCGTTAAAATGTGCAATTTGATTGGTTGATAAAATTGTAAGCAAATCTACAGTTTGTTAAGAGGGGAACCCGAATTAACCTCCTGGAACTTCATTTGAGGTGAACTCACTCTGAGGTACACCCATTTGGAAAGAGAGTCTGGACCAATCAGAGAACTTCAGTTCCTGATAATTTGATAAAGTATCATAATCTTTAACCTCATGTTACACCAATGGCAAAAAATTGCTTCAGTTTCAATTAACAATATTTACTGAATATGACTGTCGCCACTTTATTAGGCAGGCGGTCTGGGGGCTGCCTTGAGGCCCCCAGGGAGTCCAAGGCAAAGCCCTTGTGAGTTTACAGAGTTTATAGGGCTTGAAATGCATCTCCTATTTAAGTCATTTGTACTATTTTCTATTTTTAATAAGGTGAAATTAGTATCGGTTTTATCGTTTAGTATACTTTTCTAAACAAGATACCACGATATACCTTAAATTTGAAAAATTATTGGGGGGGGGGGTTACCGGCTGCCCCCCCCCCCCTTAATTCCACCACTGCCCTTGGATCCCCCTTAAATCCACCACTGCCCTTGGATTTCATAAGATAATGTTTTATATCTATAACATATATGTTCAACTACAACAGAATATAATTATTTCTAAACACTGAGAACTTGTTTTCCTTTTGGACCTGGATATAAAATGTATGGAATTACCCTAAACAGTCCCTTTACACAAGAATTAAAATGAGACAGAATCTGCTCTAATGTTGAAATTCCAAGTATGGAAGTTTAAAGTTTGAGATTTTGTCATATATTTTTTAAGGGTGTCCTCAAAAGATCTGTGTGGATCCTGGAACAGAGAATGGAATCGTTGCAGCATTTCGTTTAATCCTGTTTAGAAGGAAATGGCAATTCAGTGACTTGGGGAAAAGCTGGAGCAAATCAAGGTAACACAAATAAAATAGTACTACATGTATATATCTATGTGAAATTTTACGCACACAGTGACATGATATATTTATTATTAGTAGATCAAGTGAGCTTTTCTGACCTCCTCTTGTCTGTTATCTGTCTGTTTGTAAACTACATTTTTATCTTCTCTAGAACCACCTGGCCAAATTCAATTAAACTTGGCACAAATAATCCTTCAAAGTTGGATAATTGGGATGTTTAAATGGAGGGTCACACATCCTTCAAAGGGGAGATAATCAAGAAAAGGCAAAAATAGGTGGGGTCATTTAAAAATCTTTATCTTGAGAACCACTGGCTAAACAAGTTGAAATGTTCATGAAAGACATAGTGTAGATTCAAGTTTGGTCAAATTGTGGCCCATGAAGTAGGGTTAGGCATTCAGAAAGGAATATCTTTTAAAAAGATTATTTTCCAGAATAGCAAGGTCATGTTTGTCATATTGATATTGAGACATACCCATGATACTGTAAACCAACTTTTATTCGCATGTGAGAAATTTTCGTGAAGTTTGCGAGATCCTCATCATTAATGTATTTTGTATTTGTTTAAGATTATCTTGGTCGCGAATATTGTTCACCGAGAACCAGTTGTAAATTGCTAAATTGTCAACTAATCGTCATGAATAGAAGTTGGTATACAGTATGTGAATTGAAGTTAGGTTATGTCATGACCCTTAGGTTGGGATTACAATGAAAGGTGATGAACGAACAGTGATCAATCTCATAACTCATACAAGTAATACAAATTAGAAAGTTGGGCAAACACGGACCCCTGATACTAAATTGGTTGTCGTCCGCTGTCATGCGTTAACAATTGAACATTTTTATCTTCTTCTTGATAACTACCAGTCCAATTCTTTTCAAATTTAGTATGAAGCATCTTTTGAACAAGGGGGACATAAATTGTAAATTTCATGATCCCCGGGGTAGGGGTTCTGACCCCGGGGTGGGACCAAACTTAGAATATAGTGTTTTTGTACAAGTTTGCTGATACTGTATATAATTTAAATGCATACCAAGGAATAGCAGAAAAAGATGTACAAAAAATGGTGAATTTCACAAACCAGGGTTTTGACTCTAGGATGGGTCCAAATTAGTCATATCGTTTAATGTTAATATACCTATTATGCCCACCTTCAAAGAAGAGGGGTATTTTGCTTTGCACCTGTTGGTCGGTCAGTAGACCACATGTTGTCTGCTCAATATCTTGAGAACCATTCACTTGATCATAATGATATTTCATATGTGGGTTGGTAATGAGTAAAAGAGGACCCATATATTTTTTCAGGTCAAAGGTCAATCTACTCTGGACATAGGAATAGACTGTCCGCTCAATATCTTGAGAACCCTTTGCTTGACAGACATCAAACTTGGTACACTGGTACATCCTAAGGAGTAGATGACGCCTATTGATTTTGAGGTCACATGGTCAAAGGTCAAACTGGACATAGGAATACACTGACCACTCAATGTCTAGAGAACCCTTTGCTTGACTGACATTAAACTTGGTTTACTGGTATATCTTCAGAAGAAGATGACTCCTATTGATTTTGAGGTCACATGGTCAATCCACTCTTGACATAGGAATATATTGTCTGCTCAACATTTTGAATTGATGATACTACTATCAATTAAATGATGTGTGTGTATAACTCTTTTAAATTTTTCACCCTGGGGGTATATGTGTTTTACAAACATCTCTTGTACTATGTGAAGCCTTTCATCAGTGTATGTACTTAAGAGGGCATTGAAGTTGTAAGAACACATCTTGTTTTATACTTTTGCTGAATGTTAAAATTTAGATTAGATTTCAGAACAGGAAATTATTTCTAGATTCCATAGCCCTTGGGAGTAGTGATAATTTTTCACTAGTACTCAGGTTACCGATAAATTTAGGCCTGTGGGCCTCTTGCTCAATTTATATACTGGGTATGTTGAATATGTCTAGAGATTCATTGTGCAATTATAATAGATTTTTTTTCTATTTTAGGTGCTTCACAATACTTCTATGCAGTTCAATAAAATACAGTGCCTAATTTACAGAGACTTGTATTTAAACAATTTCCAAGATATTGAGGAAGATTTTACATGTGTGGCAACATCTATTTTGCATCAGCATGATCTGCCTTTGCTTGACACCTTGAGAGACTGGACCTCTGCTCGTCATCTCTGCATATATCTGAGGGAGTGCATGATGCATTTGCGTCGTGTCACTCGATGCAAACTTCCGTTGCTTTCGATAAGTAGGGGTAGGTATCGAGGACATTTCGGGTCACTGGATCTTTAATACGGCATGTAGACATAAACAGACGATAGGGAGAAGTCGTTGGATCTTTTTCCAACGTAGATATCGCCAGAAACCGGTAGGCGGAGAGTAGAAATTGTTAAAAACAAGCCGTGAATCGAGGGCCCCCCAGAAATCCAAGATGGCGAGTGTCGTCCCTTTACTTTTGTTGAATGTACACATGATACACCTTGTTTAAAACCTCGAAAAAAGCGGATTTTGGTGGTGGATTTTATTTATATAATTTATTATTCGGACACAAATCATGCAAAACTTCAATTTATTATTCGGGAACAAATAATACAAAACTTCAATATCTGACAACCGAGCCCCTGTGGTAAACAGCGGATCTAAATCATCTAATATTCTTAATTACAATAATAATCATACACTAAAAGATATGTGGTGCACTAATATAAATGTCAATCTTTTAAAATAATCGTACAAATAAACCGATGCTTTTACTTGTCATTTATAGTCGTTTGTTCATTTTCAAAGTCAAATGACCCTTCTCTTATTTGGTGAACTCGTGCTGCTCGTGCTGTGAAACAATGTACTGACAAGTGGTGGAAATAACACAGGTGTTTGTATACAGGACGTCGAGGTTGGTTTTGCTGTTTTCCGCAACACTCAACAATTTTTCAGTTATCTGGTGGCGCCCAGTTTTTATTGGTGGAAGAGAGAACCCAGACACAATGTACCTGGGAAGAGACCACCGACCTTCCGAAAGTAAACTGGGAAACTTTTGCCAGAGAGATTTTTATGAGCATATTAATTGTATCAATTTCTAATCCAAGAAAAGTAAGTACAGAAACAGGACCAATGGTTTCCTCCTCTGCTAATGGAATACCAAGCTCAGTACACAAATTTATAAACTCTGACATGAGTTTTTGACAATTGTTTGATCCTAACCTTCCAGCATCTAACCCTGACCAGATTCTTGTTAACCAATGCAGAAATGTAGCAAAACTCTCCCAAATCTTGCAACTTATCGAGCACCCCATAGGTAAACACTTATCTATGTAAAATAAAGAATCAATTGAAAACCCTAATAAATCAAAGTCACTTGGGTTCACAGGAATTAATCTGAAAGCACTTTTGATATCTACTTTACCAAGCAAGGCCCCTTTTCCGAGATTACCTGTCATTTCAACCACATTGTCAAAAGATGAGTAATGGACAGAACATATATCTGGGTCTTTAAAGTGATTTATACTTTTGAATTTTGGATATGAAAGGTGCATAATCATACGCCAACCCATCAGATTTGGTATTACTCCTACGGGTGAAATATGGAGATTAGCTAAAGGAATATCAAGAAAAGGGCCCATAATTCTACCCAACTCTACCTCTTTCCAAACTTTATCTAACAATTCCTCACGATGGTCAGTGGCTGATGTCAAATATTTTGACATGGAATAAATTTTTGTTCCATTGTAATGTAATCTAAATCCCTCAGTAAATCCCTGTTTTAATTCAAGTGCTGCAGTTTTATTTGGGTATGCTTCAAGACTGCAAATTAACCTGTCAACTTTAATTGGTGTTTTCCCCCAAATCCCACAGGTTTGTTGGAATATGAGTAATGATATTTAGTGTTGGGCAAGTAATGCCTTGGGAGGTTTGATGCCTGGGGTGCTCGGGGACGAAAACGAATTGGTGAAAAAGATGGGGGGGGGGGGTGTTTAGCATTTACCTGCGCATTATTATACCCATAATGCCCCGACTGATTTTGAGCTTGAGGGTATGAAAATGCCCAAGGGCACTGCGATACTGGATGGTTACCTCGACATTTGATGCAAACATGATTGTAGGAACATATTGGACGAACACAAACCCCCCTATGATTGAAATCAAAACATGTGCATGTTGACATAGAGGGGACTGTGGAAGGGGTTTGAAGTGCAATTGTTGGCACATGTTCATTATCTACATTTCCCCATGGAAGTGTTAGATAAAGGCTACGACGAAGATGGAATTGCTCGTCATAGTTTTTGAAACCTAGACCCCCAACTCTGGATGCTCCCAACCTAACATCATGCATATATTTGAATAATCCCTGCACAGAATCAAGGTGAACTGCAGAGTTGATGCTGCTATATATAATAAAAGCATCTGTCCATTTTTCAATGCTATTAATTTTGACAGATGGTTTTGTAGTTTCCCTTGTGACCAGTTCCCCCTTTCCATTTATGTAGATAGATTTTTCTGAGGGAACTGCATTAGCATTGTGCAGTAGGAATGCAAGGTCTACATAAGCTGAACTTATAATTTTTGATTTAATATTTTGTGACACATTTACTGCCAACTGTTGTGTTATACTTGGTAGCATTTGAAGTGTACCTTGCAAATCACTATTGGTATTCCCAATGTCAGAGCTACATGCAGGTGTGGTGGTTGAAGGTTGAATATATGCAGCCGTAGATGTTGGGGGTTGGACACCATCCTTCTCGATATTCCCGAGTTCTAGGTCTGCGTCAAACTCTTCCGACCTCTTTAACCTCCGATTTGTTGCTCGCCCTGCTGAAGCTATTCCACCTGTTGCTCGCAATGCGTCCTTGGCTTTCTTAGATTTCACTCGTGGCATTGTGATAACCAAACAAAACAACAATAGCAAAAATTATTCTTTAAAGGGACTGGTCCACGATTTTTGATAAAAATATTTTTCATTTTTGATGGAAAACATTAAAAATATAACTAATTTTATATTGACAGCAAAAATGTTGACCTTCTGAATGCAAGAATAAAAGCAATATCTGATGTAAATAAAGACTCGAATCTTTTAATGTATACAAACAAACCAGTGAAATATTAATTTTGTAATATAAAACATCTTAATTTTACATAGTCACAAATTTTAACTTTTAGGTGACACATTTTACACAAAGAATGCTTGAAATGTGAAAAATATAATAAACTTGGATCAATTTCCATTTCTTTTGAAAATTTCGTAAACAATAGCATACCCAAATCTTTGTTTACAAAACAATTAATAAACTCTCTAAAATGAGTTTCTGTGATAATGTATAACCTTAATTTTTTATGTGAACTCTTTTAAACACATTAGACAGAATAGTTTTTGATCATTAAAAGTGAAAAACAAAATTTTGGGGAAAATCGTGAATCAGTCCCTTTAAAATATTACCCTAAATTTTTTTTTTACAAAATGCAAGTATACGAGCCGCGTTTATTCGAATTTTTAATCTATTTCAATCTGACAAATATCGACCACTAAATACTAAATACGTGAATCATCGATGTAAACAAACAATACAAATATGTTTTAAAAATATTCCATTCAGCAATATTTAAAAGAAATAAAGCAGGATTGCGATTATCTTGTGAAATTTTCAAGAGCTTAAATTGTATGCTACCTTTCTGTTTGAAGAGCATGTAAAAAGGGATGGGTAATACCGAACCTGATCAGGTAGGCCAAACCCGAGCCAAAATACAGACATTTCCTCACAAGATAAAGCCATCTATATTACAATTATATAGATGCTATTATAGTATACGGCTTAAATGGTAAATATTACACTCCCTCGGACTTTAAATATTATGATACTGTTTCATATCTTGCTTATCAATTTGTAAATACCTGTGATTTTAATAAGAATATATTATTTATTCCTAAACACCGAAACTCTCGTTATTCTTTTTGAACACGGAGATACAGGGGAATACTGAAACTTCCGTTACAATTTATGGGGGCTCGTCCTGAGGATAACCGAGTTAGTTTTCAGTGTTTTAGTGAGTGTTCATACGTCACTTGGTTGACGGTTTCAAATGTAAACAATGTCCTTGTGGGATGGGATTCTGGCTTTTAAAAAAAAATTCATACCTGATTTTCATGCGTAGTCAGAGTAGATTGGATGAAAAAACTTCTAAATGGCAATTTATTCAGGATTTTAAGGAAACAGCGCACGTTTCCGATGTCACAAACAACGATATTTCTAAATCCGCTCTTCGCAACTTGCATGTTTGTGATTCAGCATACGACACGCTTCTCCGAATTGATCGGTTGAGCAAGGATTCAAATCAGACCTTTCTGATCAAAAAATCAGTTGATAATCATAGTTATTATCACATATTTCCAGAATATAATACAGATAACGAGCAAAACACAAGTCTTTCTCCGGTAAACAAACAAAATATAGCGATTCGTCCGATCACGTGACCTACAGTACCAGTCAAAAGTCGCGGCGAAAGGAATCTACAGAAAACAATACCAGTCTCTCTTTTAGCGAAATGAAGCAAAGAAAGCAAATTGCTTTTGCTGAAAACAAACATAGAATACACAGTAGCGATAAAACGACAGTTTTACAAGATCTAGAATTAGACCAAAGGGATTCAGAAATGAAATGGAATTTTCATGACAAAACTTCAGACTTGTCTCAATCAAGAATAGATCATTTTGAACAAGTGTCAATGTGGAACTCGTGGAACGATTCAGAAAAAATCTACACAATTAGCCATGGGCTCGAGAGGACGAGCACTAAGGGTTTTAAATGAACTCACACATCGCGAGCTAAGCAACTATTCAGAGCTCAAGAACGCGCTTTCGCAACGATTTTCACCTGCCGACCGCGATTTTTGAAACAGATAGAGGATGATTTGGGAATCAGCTGCAGATTATGGTTATGTGCTTAGACTACTAGCTAGTCGTGCCTTTCCTACATTTCCGCCTGAGATGCGAGAGAGCTTAACTGTTGAACAGTATGTAACAGACTTAGGATCGCAAAAACTGAAACGATATGTTCAATTTTCTCATACTAGTATTCTAGACCGTGCTATATCTTTAGCTCTAGATATAACACTAGAGTTCGAATCGTTTGAGGGAACACAAGACACAATAAGAAAGCCGGGAGACGCTGAAAAATCTTCCATTCGCTCAACTGTAACACTGAAAACAAATTATTCTAGTAATCATGTTGATATGGATAATGTAGAAAAATCTATCAAACAAATTGTTCAGAAAACACTAGCTACATTCATGGAGAACAAACACGGAAGTGTTGACGACAATAAAATTACACGTTGAACTACTTCTCGTGATATAAAGTGTTGTTTCAGTTGTAAACAAAACGGTCACATAAGTAGGAACTGTCCTCTGAAACAACAGAGAGATTCCAGAAGTATACAAGACAATGGAACTAAGAGTGATTCTAGTCATTTAAAAGCGAACGGGCTGCGCGCAGGGCCATAAGCCAAGCCCCAAAGAAAACTCAAAGAGATGAGAAAAACAGGCCAACCAAATACGCCCCTGTTAGGTTAAACGTAATTTGTAATAGTTGTTGACGTCAAAATTTGTTCAAGAAACTTTCGTTTCCTAGTTGACACCGGTTCCTCTACGAGTTTAATCTCAATTGACATTTACGAGTCACTTCCTGTGAAGTTCCAGTTAAATGACTAGAAAATGACTTTAACAACAGCGGACGGAGAATTGATAACTGTGTAAAACAAACCTTGAGTTGTCAATAAATGACATGGATTTCATTACAGCAATTGTTGTAGCAAAGCTCGGTGGTTTGTCAGGAATACTTGGACTGGACTTTCTGACAAAATATGATGCCCTGATCAATACCAGTAGTAGAATGTTACATTCGCCGTATTTTGGTGAAACTTGCATGGTAAGAGAAGATGATTTGCAATGTACTTGCGCTATAATTCGTATCTCTGAAACTGTGAACATACCCGATAAAAGCGAAATGCTTATCAAAGGCAAGATATGTGGCAAATTTCCGTATGACAACGATAGTATAATTGAGCCACTGCATGGGGAGAAAATAGGGAAACAAAATCAGTTGTAGAAACAAAGGGAACTGAGGTTGTATTCTCAGTCTTAAATCCTACTAACGACACCGTCACTCTAAAAAGAATACCTCAATTGCTTCGGTACAACAATAGATTCAGTCAATGACTGGACTGGTTCTAGTATTGTCAATGATACTCGCACCGAGACTATACGAGATTTGCCCAAACATAAGAAACCTTTACTTAAATATTCGTCTCCACATCTTACAGACAAGCAACGCGAACTATTGAAAAACACGCTGATGCGCTTTTCTGATGTATTTATTGAGCCGACAGGTGCGTTGGGACGCACAGACCTTGTAAAACATAACATAAATACTGGTTATGCAAAACCAATCAAATTACCACCAAGACGCCTCCCTATGCATCAGAACAAGATAGCGGAAAAATAAATTGATCAAATGCTTAAGACCGACATCATTGAACCCAGCTGTTTTCCGTGGGCAGCGCCGATAGTTCTTGTTAAAAAGAAGAACGGAACGACGCGATTCTGTGTCGACTTCCGCAAACTAAACACAGTAACGATGAAGGACGCATACCCATTACCACGGGTGGACGAATCTTTAGACACTCTGTCTGGAGCTCAATGCTTCTGTACTCTTGATCTAGCTAGCGGCTATTGGCAAGTTGCAATGAACGAATCTGACAAGGAAAATACTGCGCTTGCAACACACAAGGGGTTATTTCAATTTAAAGTTTTACCCTTTGGCCTTTCTAATAGCCCGGCTACATTTGAGCGCCTTATGGAAGCCATACTCTCAGGACTACAATGGGGAAAATGTCTAGTTTATCTGGACGATATTATTACATTTGGTTCAACATTTTAGGAAACTCTTGAGAATTTCACACTGATATTAGACAGACTAAGATCTGCAAACTTAAATCTAAAACTAAAAAAATGTACATTGTTTCAGGAAAGCGTGACTTTCCTAGACCACATAGTATCTCATGATGGCATTAGATGCAACCCAGAGAAAATTACCGCCATCAAAAACTGGAGTACACCAATGTCAGTTACAGACGTCAGAAGCTTTATTGGAATAGCCTCTTACTACCGCAGATTTATACAAGACTTTTCAAATGTGGCCTATCCATTGACGCGATTAACACAAAAAATAAGAAGTTTGAGTGGTCTGAAGATTGTGAGAAAGCTTTTAACATTTTAATACATCTCCTAACGACAGCACCTATACTGTCTTATCCTAAAACAGATGACACATTTATACTGCATACAGACGCCGGTGCTTTTGGAGTCGGTGCTGTATTACCACAACTTTAAAACGGCAACGAAGTTGTCATTGCCTATGGCAGCAAGACCCTCTTTAGATCCCAGATGGGATATTGCACAACATACCGCGAGCTTCTGGCCGTGGTTACATTTGTAAAACAATTTAGGCATTATCTATATGGCCGACCTTTTCTTCTCAGAACAGACCATGCGTCCCTAATATGGCTTAAGAATTTTAAGGGGCCAGAAGGTTTACTAGCGCGATGGATATCTCTGTTAGAAACTTATGACTTCACCATAGAGCATTGCAACGCAGATGCATTATCTAGAAAACCTCGTCAAAGATGCAAAAGAGAAAACAGTGTTCAACTGTTGGGGAATGCTCTTATCAATGAAGTGACCAGCCATGATACCTGCAGGCATTGCCCAGCTCATAATGTAATAAGACCAGAGTCCAACTGGTTTGAACAGTGGAGTTTAAAATTCCTTGAAGATCAGCAGGAAAATGATCCAGCTATTAGAAAAACAAAATGCCTTGTTAAAGAGGAGAAAGAACTCCCAAAGATGAACGACCCCAATCAAGTTGTAAACACCTTACTCCGACAGTGGAAGCGACTGAAGGTAAGGGACAATGTTTTATACAGAGTATGGGAAACAGAGAATAAACAAACCATATTCCAGTTAGTGGCACCGAGATCCATGCGGAGAGAAATTATGCAACAATTGCATAATAACCGTACCTCAGGACACTTAGGACGCGAAAAGATTTTACAGTCTGTCAGAAGTCGATTTTATTGGCCTGTTATGTCCGATGCCGTTAATCGTTGGTGCCAGTCATGCAAGCCCTGTGCATTGAAAAAGCCAGGACCAGGAAAGGGAAAATCGCCCATGCAACATTATACGGTGTATGGTCCCATGGAATGTATTGCCATTGACATCGTAGGTCCATTACCAATGACCAAAAATGACAACCAGTATATCATGGTTATTGGAGATTATTTTTTCCAAATGGAAAGAAGCCTTCGCTTTGGCCGATCATACTGCTCAGACTGTGGCAGACAAGCTGGTTACAGAATTTATCTGTGGATTTGGAACACCCTATCGCATCCATACAGATCAAGGAAGGGAATTTGAATCAGATTTATTTTCTGCAATTTGCACACTCTTAGGAATAACCAAATCGCGCACCACGCCATACCACCCCCAATCTGACGGTATGATCGAGAGGTTTAATAGAACTTTACTATAGATGTTAGCTATTTTTGTAGACGAAAACAGAACTAATTGGGATGATCATCTGCCTTACCTGATGATGGCATACAGAGCCACAATACATGAAAGCACTAACAGTACTCCAAATCTTATCATGTTAGGGAGAGAAATATTTCTACCAATTATCGTCCTTGCTGGAAAGCCACCTACAGATCTAACAAACACTGAATGTCTCCATGCCTATGTCGAATGGGTAAAAAATGTGATGGAAATGTCATTTCCTACAGTGCATGAAAATTTAATGTCCAGTTTTAGAAAACAGAAACGATATCACGATATCAATTTAAAGCCTCGAGTGTTTGATGCAGGAGATATGGTGTGGAGATGGTATCCTTCCAAAGCTCGATAGAAATTAGGATATGGATGGACTAGGCCATATTGCGTTATTCGACGGTTCTCGGACATTGGTCCTCAATATGTCGTCGTAAGAGGCGATCACAAAAACCGAGGTCCCGTGCCAGAACAGGTGTGGCACGATTAAGAGACGTCCCTGCTCAAATGCCGTAAGCGGCGAGAAATAGGCCTAAATTTTGCAGCCCTTTACCGACAATGCTGACGTCTCATATGAATGAAAGATTCTCGAGAGGGATGTTAAACAATATTCAATTAATCAATCATGGTCTTTTTCATAGAAAAATAACGTTTAATGGTCCAACTACTAGAGGCCTATAACAAGTCCTTCCAATTGAATTCTGTAGACGAACAACGTTAGGAATAAACGATTCATGAATAGTTTTTTTTAGTTTGTTATAGCACGCTGGGTTGATACATTACAAGTATATGTGTGCTTTCGACATCAGAATTCATGATTATAAAGGAAATGTCACCTTCACTGAGGACAAATCTAGAAATTCCCCGGATATTCGACAGGTGGAAAGTGTTCAATAATGATATACGTGTATATATAAATTATTATCAACTCCATCTACACTCAGAAAACGTAGATTTCATTGGTAGATTTCAGTGTACATGAGATGCAAAAATGTGATGAAAGCCAGGATCTCATCAATATTATTTACTGATTATTATAGCTGCCCCTTCCTACAACGAGTCCATTTTGGGTTCTACAAATATTGCAGGCGAGGAAGATGGTGAACACACACAAGGGCAGCTGGACTTCACTCCTACATATACCTACTACGATTGGTCAAAGTCTACTTAGTACTAGAACCTTCATTGTTTCAAGACTACAGTGAAGAAATACTTCAGAAACGTTATAATTTCCATCTGTGATAATCAATAATTAACTTGAGATGTACGAACTTAATGACTGTAATTACGACAAGACGAAATGAATAAAAGTCTTGTGAAAAATATTCCCTCCCAGCTTAAAATGTTAACTTTTTCACTTGAACATTAAAAAATGGATTGAAGAGAAAAAATAGTTTGGATGTTTTCTCTGTTTAGCATATCTGACTTCCCAAACTAAATAATATTAAAAGGTTGTCAAAATAATCCACACTGTGTATTACAAATTATTACACTGGTTTAATTGTTTTTAAATCAACGTTTAAATATATTCGTTAATTGAAAATATGTAATGAAAATATATTAATTGTGTTTTTTGTTGTAGAAAAATGTACTTATATATGCCTAATAATCGTCTTCAGAGGAGGTTTCACGCGGGTTCAACATGAAATAAATGTTTTCTCGGGACTAAATGTTTCTGAAAATAGTTGGATAGGCCAACAGACATTAAATCATACAAAAATTCAACAATGCCCTAGCTGTACTTCACAACTGTAGGAATTTGTTTAAACATCTGTGAAGGAGCGGAGTGATTGGATCACATAATATTTACAGTATTTTGAAAAATCCTGATGATTATGTTCATAACCTTCGAGATACATGTACCAGTAGTAAAATCTCTAGACGTTAAATGGTTTCTCCATGAAAGGTATTTCCTCTATAACAAATAAAGGAAATAAAGAGTTATTAGTATATGATATGCGTGACTATTGAACAATTCAATGTGACACTCCATTTTACCTATAGTCCTCCGCTAGTCCGCACACAACTACACTACCAGATTCCGCATAACACAAATGCACGTCCGCGATTACAACGCGAGTTTCATAAGTGAATTGAATTTGCAAGGTATGAAATTGGAGTGTATAGAATAAAGGAAATAAAAGTACAATAAATCATCGAACTAAATGTTATTATGAATATGTGACTTCAAGTAAAACATGGATACAGAGAACACGTGCGCATACAAAAGAGAAATTGAGAATGAACTATAAATGAAAGTTGAAAGAAGTCGCAGAATTTCGTGCCTTTGAAGAGGGAAGATACATTATGTGTCTTTACAAAAAGTAGTTCGCGGAAATTCCCTGTCTCACAATGCCTGAATGGAAGAGTTTAGTTTGTGTGCAAAAGAATTCTGGTGGAAAAGTTTGTATGCCACCCACCACTTAGAAAAGGGGGTACCATTTGGGGGAACATCTGTAATGGTTCCCGTTGAATTTTGAAAGTAACACACATTCAGTAATTTTCATAGAAAATGTGCATTTGGTTTCAGTCCTGGGATCACACACTAAATAAAGAACATGGTATTTTTTTTATCATGCAAGGTGAAGATAACGAACAGTGATCAATCTCATAACTCCTACAAGCAATACAAAATACATAGTTGGGCAAACACGGACCCCTGGACACATCAGAGGTGGGATCAGGTAACTAGGAGGAGTAAGCAACCCCTGTTGACCGGTCATACCCGTCGTGAGCCCCATATCCTGATTAGGTAAACGGAGTTATCCGCAGTATAGGTATATTACACTCAAGTGAATGTTTTAAGATACTCATGTACCATGCCCATAATTCGACTTGTTTGACTCTTATGTACTTTTAAAACTTGCGTAGCAACGCAAATGAAAGGTGTAGGAACGCAGATTTAAAAGGCGTATAATGCAAAATAAAGGCGTAATAAACGCGAGTTTTAAGAGGCGTAATAACGCAAGAGAAGGGTGTAATATCGAGGATTTAAAGAGCGTAATATCGCGAATCAAATGTGCGATAACGTCAAGTCAAAAGGAGTGATAACACACACTTAATAGATGTTTAATGAATAGTATATATATATTTTTCAACTTCGTAAATGTGATAAGAAATATAACAATCTACCCGAAATACATAATAAGGGTATTTTTACACATTGTTTTGAACGTAAACTTTCTTCACAGGTGAAGTACCTCACTGTAGCTAACAACAAACGCTAGTAGTTTCCCCTTCAATGTATACCAAAAGAATATATTAAGTGCGAGTCTCATTAAGGATGTTAGTGTAATTCATTTATCAGAATAAAGTGATGAACACTACGAGATAGTTACAATATAATATCAGACAAACATTACTGAATCACCCTAATGTTGACAAAAAGTAGATTTTTTTTTCAAAATCAGTTTGTTCCAAGTTCTTGATCAATAAGCACATTTCATTAAACTGATTCCCTGATGAAAATAAGAGACAGATATTACGTTAAAATATGTCTGAACAAATTTGTCATTTATACAGTAAAGTCCATCATCAGTCTAACATGCATTAAATGATACTACCAGGTGCCCTTTCAGTATTGCTGATATCACACACCTTATTAATAGATTTACGGTATAACAACAGGTACTGACTAAATAAAAATTGGATTAAACACACACACACACACACACACACACACACACACACACACACACACACACAAAATCAGAAACATGGATATATGAAGGGATGTCATTGAGTATCACATCCTTATCCTTTTTATAAAAAGGTAGACTAAATCGGATATTGAGGAGAAATGTTTAGACCGGGACCGGTTTTTAGCATTATTTTTACTTGTCGGTCCCACCGGTCTCGTAGTTTTTACATCCAATTTTACAAAAGAAGAAAATATTATGATTAATGAACTATCAGAATGCATGCATGAGATGTTATGCCTAATTTACCGAGAAATGGGGATCAAATATCCTGATATATTTTGGTTTTATCGAGTAAAAAGTCTGGGACCGGGACCGAAGACCGGGTTTTTGTCACGGGACCGAGACCGAGACCGGGTTTTAGTCAGTACCATAACAACATACTTAAACCTACATAGGTATGACCTGAACACATAGTCATTTAAATTTAGCCAAGGTGTAGGTAAGCATATGCTCAAGAATTATAAAAGTTCTCCTTATAAGTACAAGTATTTTGACCATTGCGACATATTTCAACAGCTAAAGAGGTAAGTTATGGTATAGAATTTTGGTTTACGTATTACGTTCTTTGATATCAATACACAATATATTGCAAGCGCTTCGTACTTTTCTTTTAAAACATAGAAGAAATAATGTGATGGAATCATATTGTGATGATGATGTTGTCACGAGACTTCGTTCTATGATTTATCAAAGATTTTTTCACACAGTTCCTCATCGAAAGCAGCTATTATGTTCATATTAATATGGGGCATGGCTACTAAATCGAATCATGCCATTGACGTACCCAGGCTTGTTATGAGACTTGAAATTTGATGCTCTATTTGGCTTTTAAATCATCGATCGATAAGGATACATACAAAAGCTATTTCTGTCTTGTCAATATATTATTTCAATAGAACAGAACGATAACACGTATTGGCAGTCTTTGTCATGGCTTTACTTAATAAAAACATATTTCAATTCAACGACAATGTTCATATCAATACAAACCATCAGTATGTATATCAAATACACTCTGTAATGAAATGCATGATCTAGAAATACTTTTGAATAGTTATGTTGTAGCATCAATAGTCCATGCATATTTGAGTCAATCAATCAATAATTCACTCAATATTTTCAATCAATCAATCAATATTTCAATCCACCAATGTGTCAATCAATCAACATATCTATCAATTATTCAATGTCAATAAGCCCAATTATTGGCCACGCACCTGGACTGAAACAAAATCTTTGGACAGGCTTAGCAAAATTCGGCCATATGTCTTCATGTATGTATAAGAAATGTTAACGTACATGAAGACATCCGCCACAAGCGGGCAAAATTTTGCTCGAGCCATGACAGGGAGACTGTTTATCAAACAACAGTTTGGTTAAGGAAATATTCTAGCGTTTCTTTGGACAATGCTGAGCAATCCATCCCGGATGATGTTTAAAAACATAACCTGAGGAATATCGGACAAATGCATACTGTGTCTGTGATATTTGGAAGAGTATGGTTGAAGACCTAGGTATTTTATGTATTCGGCATTGTGTGGTGTTACAAATGGAGCTAAAGATTTGATAATACTCTAACGTGCGTTGTTTGCTGCAATATTTGAGAACGTATGTGCATAGTAACGCCTGGGGAGAATCTGGGACGATATGTCCTGAGTTTGTGGAAGAAAAGTTTTTAAATAGGCAATAGTTAATTTTAGAAATTTTTGCAATCTAGCCAATGGTGTTGTACCAATACTGTCCCCCAATATATTAATATAACATCAGGCTTGCCACTTCATCTCCTCCCACACCATACCACCCTTACCACACAACAAAAATGTGCTGTAGTAGATCCATATGCGGGTTTCCGAAATGCTTTTCTGCGTGGCGAGCGGGATAATGAATAATGGAAGAGGCAATAGTCCAGACAATAGTATGGTAACCTACAAACTTGGGTATTGAATTAGGACACAAAATATTGCAGGTCTACTTGAAAATTTAAATTTTGGGCTCTGATATAAATGATTGACATTCCCAGCTGCATCTAGCCTCCATTTGGTGTTGGGGATCTAGACCGATGAAGTCAATAGAACTGTGCAAAAATGATGGAAGTTGATATTTTGTGAGCGGTTTGGCATTAAGGTGGCAGAAAAATGGGCCACGTGATTGGTCTAATGGACAAAACGCTGTGCATGTTCTGGAACAATGAATCTGTTCGTGAGTTGAGTGAAATGTGCATTGGTGTTTTGAGCCAGTTATAAACAACGAAATATGTACATCGCCTATTGATACGTCATTGTACAATAGTGTAGGAGCGACATGACTAGCAATAACCCGCAACAATGCAAAAAATGCCAACTGAAATGCGGTGGAAAACATGGTGGCTTCGTATGAGCTTGAACAAACTATTGGTAGGATAGATATGATATTAACTAGTTCGGTATACGAAGAGTATGATAGGGAAACGGGCATGCTTTACTTGGTTTAGCCTATGGAATCCCTGTAGCATTTAGCTTACTAGGAATGTTTTGTGTTGTCAATACCGCCCTCTAACGAATTTTTTAACTAATGCACCTAGCCGTTGAGAACGATACTTGGGTGGCACTTAAGAAAGCAATATAGTCGATAAACTGGTCAACTGGTGGGACCAACATAGCTGGCATTCATATTTGGTACGAAAGTTTGAAAAGAGTTAATGCCTATTTGGTAAGTTGATGCTGTGTGGTTTAAGGCATGAGCTTTTAAAATGATAATCGCAACACTTGAGGTCAAAGAAAAAATAATTCACTGAATATTTTGAATCAAATAATGACTATTTGAATGCACCATGTGTCTGTGGATTTTGACTGATTTGAAAGGTTACCTGGTAGGAAACCTAGGATTGCATATACATGAGCCATAACTCAGCATCAATGGGACCAAAGGAGATTGAGGGATTTTTTTTGCCTGAACTGCCTATCGTAATCGAGCCGGTTAGAATTAGTGTTAAGACCATGTGCTATGCGAATGGCATGAATTTATTTTAGGATGCCCTGGATGTCAGAAGGGTGCCTAGCTAAATATTTATTGCGAATATTAAAACTCCATCTATGGAGTTATGAATCGTGGTAATTTTGTTATGTTTGACCTTGGGTTCGACAACTAATTGACCTTGTATGATTGAAAATTTGTGCATATCATGGTTGTTGTGTGATTGCGAATTCAGGAGTTTAGATAAATTGAAATATTGATTTGCCCAAATCTTATCTTTGATGGCTTGAGGAACGTGAACCCCAAGCTCATCAGCAATGCTTGTAATAACAATAGATGTTTGTAAAATATATATGCCCCATTTGTGCAAAATTGAAAAGGGGTATACACGTGCCTAATTTGATTGATAGTAGTATCACCAATTCGAAATATTGAGCAGACAATATCTTACACTGTCAGGAGTGGATTGACCAAGTGATCTAAAAATCAATGGGTGTCATCCACTTCTTATGCTGCATCAGTGTACCAGATTTGGTGTCAATCAAGCTAAGAATTCTTAAAATTAGGAAACAATTAAAAAAATGACCTTTGACCATGTGACCTTAAAATCAACAGGGGTCGTCTTCTCCTTAAGATGTACCGGTATACCAAATTTGATGTCTGTCAAGCAAAGGGCTTTCAATATATTGATTGGAGAGTATATTTCCATGTCCAGTTTGACCATTGACCTTTGGCCATGTGACCTCAAAATCAAGAGGAGTCATCTTCTCCTGAAGATGCACCAGTGTACCAAATTTGACGTCTGTCAAGAAAAGGGTTCTCTAGACATTGAGTGGTCAATATATACATAAGTCCATTTTGACCCTTGACCTTTGACCATGTGACCTCAAATCAAGAGGGATAATCTTCTCCTGATGATATGCCAGTGTACCAAGTTTGATGTCTGTCAAGCAAAGGGTTCTCTAGACATTGAGGGGTCAGTGTATTTCTATGTCCAGTTTGACCTTTGACCATGTGACCTCAAAATCAATAGGGGTCATCTACTCTTTGGGATGTACCACAAACTTCCGCCAGAGTTCGTTTGCTCACAGACCAAACTCTTCCAGTTAGGCATTATGGGATATTGATTTCTTAGGCCGCGTATACTGTGTGACGTCACTGTAAAAAATTTGACGCTCTGTTTGCCTTTAAAATCATCGATCGATAAGGATCCATACAAAAGCGATTTCTGTCTTGCCAATATAATATGTATACGGTGTGACGGTTGGACCGAGCGAAGCATGTACGTAACTCCGTGTCCCGAATGGTAATCATAATTCCGTTAAATATGGTAGATTATGATTCATTTAAAAATATATATTTTGAATGAAATTTCCTTGACCTAAACATCCAGTAACATCTCAATATTAAAGGAGTTTATATGGGGACAACAGTTTTACATGATCCGCCTATTCATTGAACGCGGGAAATAAAACGCTAGGCGACGTAAACTGTGCATTGTGACGTCACATTTAGCCTCGACTTTTTTCTCTTTTTCAAAGCAAACAATTATAAACAACAATACATTCCTTATGCAATGAAAAAGGCTGTTAAAACTAAACAAAATTAACCAATAAATTCAAAGTGGTAAAAAAGTAACCGTAATTTTATCGTATACTCTAATTCACAGAAACTCATGAACTCGTTCATCTATTTATTCGTATTACGGTTTTATATGTATTTATTTGCTAAAACCTGTTACAATGATAATTATACTATTCACTTTGAACAAAATGAGTGTTTAAATTACGAATTGCACGTTAGAGTCTTCTATTATTGGCATTCAAAATAAAACACGAATAACTGTTGAAGCAGGTAATGAAAAAATAAATGGCGGCGCCCATATGGATCACGAAAATTTCACTGAACGTATATAGAGATTATCTCTTTTTCTTTTGCTGATTTTAACTTTTTTCTTTTACATACGTGTTACCTTTAGAGCCTTGCTTCGCGGACAGGCCTTCGGCCCGTCCGAGCTTCGCTCGGTATTAACTTTTCGTTCACCCAACAAAGGTGACCCAAATATTTGAATTTCGTACACAGTGTTGTCCAAAAAGATTCTTGGACACGTGAGTTTATTTTTCAAAAGGACATGTTTATTGTGATGAATTCGTGTAGATATTAAAAAATCGAAATGGGAATCAGAATGACTACGGAAACTTTTTGAAAATTCATGCTATTGTTTTCTTTTACCACTATAGGACCAAGTATCGGTCTCGTAGCTGCACTGGACAACTGACATTATGGTTTTGACACCAAAATGTCCACCTAAATCTCCGTATTGTATTTCGATAGAAAAAGTAACATTTGAGGCTACGGAATGACGCTTAATTTCTATATGTTCAATTTTGTTTTTAAAAACCCATATATATCAAACATTTGCCACTTGAATACATATTTCAAATTAAAACGATACACAGAAATGATTAGAGCCCAATATCTTCATTACGAATAAGGTGAAGCTATATGATTGTTGGATTTCGAAATAATGTGCTGATAATATGATAGAGTAAACTTATCTTCATGTATTTATTATCAAAGTATCATCATGGGGAAGTTGAGGAGCTTCCAAATCAACTTGGATAATGCCCAAGGAATATTTTGGTCTGGTCAAACCGTCAGTGGAAGGGTAACGGTGGATTTGGAATCCGAAATGAAAATGCGAGGTATTCATTTACATATTATGAGACAAATACCATCAGCCCATGCAACTGTTTTCTACCCCGTGCGTGAAAAAAGAAGCAATTAACTGTAGTGTAAGATAAACCTTATATAAAAAAGGAGCCAAGGAGCTTTTTTGGCGCCAAATAATTATGAGAGATGAATTCTGTTTTGTTTTCGCGAAATACTCATGATCGAATCCATTATCGATAGCTGGTAGTTTTTGTATTTAAAAGGGTTTCACGCTAAATAATGATATAGTATGCTGGATTTGGACATTGTATGATACATTCAACACAAATCTACAAGTACATACATGTACATGTGATAATCCATAACGCAAGTAGGTTTTTAATATTGTTTCCTTACCATTACATGTACTTCATACATTTTCGTATTTGGTTTGTTCCTCACAGAAATTAGGCTAGCCTTTAAAGGAAAAGCTTATGTATATTGGTCGGAGAGCGATGGAAGCGGAGAATATCAACACACTGAGCACTACAGTGCAACAGAATATTACTTTAACAATGTAGTTATCGTGTTTGGGAAAGGTAGGTTTTGTTTATAAATTATCATACGATATATCTCGGAGTCAATCAGGGGTTTTCTACCCTTGTGTGACGTCATCAGATTTGCATAGAAATTCAGGAATAAAACATTGCCAACTTTCTTGGTATACAATGATGGTAAATATCAAGAATGTGTTATATCGAGTTTATCAAGTTCGATCCAATGTTGTTATAGTATGTTACTACCGTATAGTAATTTGATTGTGCAAACATTACCGTGATTCCAAAACTCTGAACAGCAATTACGTGGGTAAAACCATATTTTAAGAAAACCAGTGACGAGAAACCCTATATAAAATCAAATTCTAAGAAATTATTATGAAAAGATGTTTGCATAATTAAGATATTAACCGGATTTTTTTTTTCATTTCAAGGTCTTGGAGGTGGAGATGAACATATTTTACATCCGGGACAACACGCCTTTCCTTTCTCGTTTGTTTTACCACCAAATTTACCATCATCATTTGAAGGAGACATAGGACACGTGCGATATACTATTAAAGGAACCATAGACAGACCCTGGAGATTTGACGACCACACAGTTCTAGCGTTCACAGTATTAAGTGTCTTAGATCTCAACCAACAACCTCTAGCTACTGTAAGAACAACAAATATTATACAGATACAAGATGATACTTATTCAACATAATTACTTTAAAACAATTGCTGATGTCGTATTTTTAGAATGGGGCGGAGGCAACAGATTCAAAGAACCTGTGCTGTTTGTGTTGTAAATCAGGCCCAATAACGGGAACTATCAAGGTCAACCGAATTGGCTATGTTCCTGGAGAATCTCTTTATTTTGAGGCTAGTGTGCAGAACATGTCCAATCGTGTGTGTGGCATGTCCGCTGCTTTAGAAATGGTAGGTTTCTGAGTTTCTTTTTTTTTTTATATAAAAATAATAGAAAAAAAAATAGTTTGTTCTTGTTTCAATCATATTACTAACAGCGATTATGGATTGGTATAATATATTATTGGGAACAAACTCACGTTTTTGTACATTAAATGTTCTTTATTACCCAAGATAACCACTTTTCATGCAACAAGTAAAAGTTGCAGTGTACCTCAAGTCATTAACACTATTCCGCACCAGGACGCGAAGCCTGGGGATTCGGAAGTTTGGGGCGGAGAAAGATTTATCGTCCCTCCTCTTCCGCCATCGTATCTTGCTGGCTGCAGTATCATTGATACACGATATATCCTGAAGGTAATGTTTGCTAACTGTCGTTTAAACACTTCAGATAAAGATATTGTCCAATGTTATAGAAGAAACTAATAGAATATGATTATTCAAACAGAATAAAAGGTTTGTGGTGACAGTTGGTGACAAAGTCGGATTTCGGATGGAATACACAAAGTCTTAAACATCGTATATTTGTTGTTGTTTTAAGAATCCTGGTCGATGTTGTACTCATTATTGTGAAGTTTGATCTTATTAGTATACATTTATGTCGGGTCCCGAAAAATAAAACGCTGGCTCATGGACCTCTACTTGTAACACATCAGATTTCTCAGGTCAAATTATAATTACCCGGAAACAAAGTATTGTCAAAATTTCTGGTCGACTTGTAAATTCTTTAGGGCAAAGGAAAACGTTTTACATAAGATGTTTAAATACATTGAAGATGTACAAAACATCGTATGTTGCTGTTGTTCTAGCAATCCTCGTCAAAATTTTCTTATTTAAACCCCAAATATTTGGTTTATAATCAAACCACTTTTTAAAAGTTGTGGTATCATCCGCATTCGATTACTCGAATATATATAAATGATTTACACATGATGTTTTATCTGTTTATAAGCTCGTCATAGATCCCTCTGGACCAGCCTTTGACTTGATTGTTCCGGTTGAAATCATCATAGGAACTATTCCTCTTCAATCAGCAGTGCAACAATATCAACAGATATTATTAGCGCAGCCATCGGCTCCTCCCCAAGTTGCAATGCGTGAGTATCTGAAATCGTAATAATGACGTACAAGAAAACTTACTGACGCAAGTGTCAACCATCAAGACTATTTCACAGGCATGTGGGGTTGCCATTAAAATAAACTTTCATTATCCACTTTTACCCGTGCAGTCTTTGCAACTTTATATTTTACTTTTTGTTTTGATTTGACCTCACATGAAGCATAAAAGTAAAATCGTAGCTAACACTTTCACCATACATTCTAGGAAATGATTCTGTATACCGATCCCGATTACAATAACACCAAAATTTAGATGGGCAGAAAAAAATCATATCAAAATTGTCTCTCTGTGTAAACGAAGAAAGTTCGGAGTAAACGATTTATGAGTACTTTTTATTAGTTTGTTATATCAGTCTGGATTGATACATCACAAGTATATGTGTGATTTCAACATCAAGATTCATAATTATAAAGAAAAGCTCACCTCTACAAAAGATGTTGGAATTACACATATATCTGACAGATGAAAAGTGTTCAATAATGATCTACAGAAATTATTATAAACTTTTATCTTCACTCAGAAAACGTACATTACATTGGTAGATTTTAGTGTACATGAGATGCAAAAAGACGTAATGAAAGTACTCTGGTACCCACCTGACGATCATTACTGATGTAGAGATTCACCTGTTATTCTTTGATTATTTTAGCTGCCCCTTCCTACAACGAGTCCATTCTGGGACCTACAAATATTACAGGCGAGGAAGGTGGTGAACACACACAAGGGCAGCTGGACTTCACTCCTACATATACCTACTACAATTGGTCAAAGTCTACGTAGTACGATATGTACAACTTTCATTCTTCCAAACCTACCGTGAAGAACTTCCATCTGTGATAATCAGCGATTAACTTCTGATGTGCGAACTTAGTGCCTGTAATTACGACAAGACGAAATGAATAAAAGTCTTGTGAAAACATCCCCCATCTTAAAATGTTGACCTTTGTCACTTGGACATTTCTATACAGCAACACTGGTTCATTTAAATATTGAAATGAAGAGACAAAAAATAGCTAGGATGTTCTTTCTCTGTCAGGAAATCTGACTTCTCAGATTAAATCATCTTGACAAGTTGTCAAAAATAATCAACACTGTATATTACAGATTGTTACACTGGTTTATTTTGTTTGCGTTTATCAAAAATATGTACTGAAAGTATATTAACTTGTGGTTTTTGTTGTAGAAATTTCATATCGCAATAAGTGCACACTTATTAGAGGTTTCATTTAATAAAAAGCAGATAGTTTTAAAATTGAATTGAATTTACAATGTATGAAATTGGAGCATATAGGAAAAAGGTAAGAAAAGTTAGATACACTTTGAAGTAAATGTTATAGATATGTAACTTTTCTACTTCCACTTAAAGAAAAAAAATGTATTCAGACAGCACGTGCGAAATAGATATTGAGAATCAATGATGAATTAAAGCAGGAAAAAGTATCTCCACTTCGTGCCTTTGTAGAGAGAAGATACATTGTGTGCCTACTATCAACTGGTTATAGAAAAAGTATTATTTTCAGTGGATGCCATTCTGTCTGATGGCATCGTCGCCATCTTTATGAAAAGTAGTGTGATGCCTGCATGGTAGACTAGAGTGTGTACAAACGAGCTCTGGCGGATGGAGGATTGCAATATGGGGAACATCCATGACAGTCCCCGTTAAGTCTTAACTGAATTAAATCCCATACACTTACACGTCACAGGGAGGTTAACGCTTTATATGTATGAGGTTGATCGATATGTTTAAAGGTATACATAATTAACAATTCAGCTAAAACTCCACATAGAGGGCCAGTATTGTTGTGGAATTTAAAAGTCTGTATATTTCGAAATCAAAATACGGACTAGTTAAGGTTAATATGACTGTACATGCCATTCCATGTGATATATATTATCAAAAGAGAGGATAAAGCACCACAGAACCTCCAAACATGAAAAAGGTAAATTTATTTTTGTGTTGTTTTGTGTTTCATCGGGCTTTGTACTGTGAAGCATATGTACGCGTATTTGTTTTAGTTGCATACTATATTACTAACACCATGGGAAATCACTAGAAATTGGTTTTGGCAATAAAGATGAGTCTTGATGTGATGACGTACAACTTCACTAACATGAATCGTTTAGGTGGCAGGAGACAGTTCTTTTAGTTCTGAAACATGTGGGTAGGGGGTATACATCAAAGTCAGATTATGACAGACTAATGAAAAATCATATTTCCCTTTTGTGTTATTACTTGTATTTCATATTGGTGTAGTTACTAAATTATGACCCTAAATTACATGTGATCTATACATACTGGTGCTGGTACACAAAACATACTCTGAGCAGGTGCCCCTTTTTTGTTTTGATTTTCTCTCATTTGGGCTAATCCGCACCACCCTCACACCATCACAGTACCAAACATGGGGATTTAGACACTGTGCACAATCAAGAACTCTATTTGTCCTTCTTAAAAATATACCTTTCATATGGCCATCCACCTTCCCTCTCAGCTAAAGACCTTTTGCTGGACCATGCATGTTTTCACCGGAATTTCTTCAGCAACTGACCACGTGTCTTAGTTTTGTATTTGCACCCATCTATATGCTGGGAATCAGGATGACACGTACATGTTGTATATGAACATTTTTATTAAGCACTCTGCTACATTTGGCATGTATCCTAAAATTATTGTATACATTTTTACACATGTAATATCACTTCAAATATGGGGTATTTCCATTTTTTAAAAAGTTGACCAGACCTACAGTGCCAAACTGTCCCCTGCTACCTTATCTGAAAATGATTTATATTTAAAGCACTCACATCAATCACCTAGAAATTTTTTATAGAATGTGTGTACCCTTTGTAAATCTTCCATACATCCACACTAAGCAAAGTTTCCAAATCTGAATTTCTGACTGATTCCATCCTGCCCCAAAGGCCCATGACGTGAACGCACCTTTTCTATGTGAATTTGTCAAATTTTTGTATTCTTTTTTCCATATGTTCTAGATTTCATTGGACCTCTTTAACAATTCTATTCTGGCTGGGGGAATAGTCAGGGGGATGTGATGTTAATATAACAGGAAGAGCTTGTTTTCGACTTTGTAGACTGTTCACCGTAGCTTAACGGTCAGACGCGCAGCCGAGAGGTCACGAGTTTAATCCTTGGTGACCAAACCTACAAGCTCTGTCTGTTGCCCAATCCTGTTGAGTTTCTCAATAAAATATGTTTAAATCAAAACCAAACCTATAACGTTTAAATTAGGAAGTTTCTTCACTAAGTGCCCAGCAGTCACGGGTCTTTTGGAAGGAACCATTAAATCAGATGTTTTGTGCCACGGTAGGTGTTAGTATTATAGAGTATCCTCATTGCTATAGCCTTGAGCCTTGTGTATTGGTCAAAATTTAAGATATTTCATCGACAGCCAGCGGCGTAGCATGCTCCAATTTACATGTGAAGGCAAGAATTGGAAGCCAAAGTCTTCCATGGGGTGCAAATCGCTGCAAATGAGAAGAAGCGGAAATGGGTAACTCCCTGGTGCTGAGGAAAACACCCCTGACGTTTTTTAAAAGGCCCAAAATGACACATTCTGAGAGCAAAAATTGATACTTTACACAGATTAGGTATGCTTGTTTTAATGAGAAATATCCGGAAAACCTGTATTATCGGTAGCTCGATTTGATAAATTCTAATACAAAACACTACCCGGTAGGCAGATTCTGCGTATGAAAAGTGAAGTTAACGAACAGTGATCGATCTTATAAATCCTATAAAGGATACAAAAATGAGAATAGGACAAAAACGGACCCCTGAAAACACCAGAGGAAGGATCAGATGCCTAGGAGGAGTAAGCATCCTCTTCGGACCTGTCATAACTGCCATAAGCCCTATATATTGATCAGGTAAACGGAGCAATCCGTTGTCTAAATTATTATATAAAGAACTACAAAACAAATTTGTATGAAACGCATCACACAGCATATGACCCAACAGGTTGTATTTGCAAGTTAGATTATTATGACAATCATAGAATTTGTGAAATGCTGAATTTAAACGAGACTGTTGAAACCCCTGCAACATCCATCAAAATATTTGTCAGTAGTCTGACTCGTTTAAAAAATGGTCACAGACAGAACATGTTCTCCCGTATCGAATTACTCGAGGGATATAAACATCATGTGCAGGTGATAATGGAACTAAAGTTATTCCGTTTGTTTTAAAGTTGATTTGATTTCCTTTTTTTTTTTTTTTTTTTTTTTTTTACATATATCAACGATATTGAAACGTACACACTGGGCTTACTTGTATCTTTATAAATAAAACTAAAAATTTAAGGAGTGCATTTTATTCCCTGATATTTCATTTGAATGGATAATGTGATATGAAAATCTTATTTTAACCATAGGCAGAATCTAGTGGACATGATTTGAAGATATGTACTTACAAACCTGGTACACGTTCTCCTTTGTCTTGAGAAGACGATTGCCGTCTTTTGCTATGTTAGATCTTTGCGTATTGCCCAGAGGCATAGTTTGTACAATCCTGAATCTATGCTATATGACGATGCTTGTGTACTATTGAATTCGGCATATAGTAGCCATTTTGTTGTTGATGATGTTTATCAAGATAATTATAATTTGTTTTGGAAAATATTTTAAACATAATTAATTTTTCCACACGTATATTTATCCTGAGTAAAACTTAAATTTAGATTATGGCTAACCTCAGGGGATTTTTTCAAGAATCTGTGCTAAATGAGGAAGTTTGCATATTGTTATAAAGACACCCCGCGCCTTTGTTCTTGAGGAGAGTGATTTAAATAAATTTGTTTTCTTTATTCCTATGCAAATATTTGGCTAGATCTTTCCCCATCCATTGTATGAAAGGAAGATTATGAAGAAGAAAAATCAAATATAGTACATTCCTATATACGATTTCGGGTACTATTTGTGAAAACATGCATTGTACGTGTATTTGTATATATCACAGAATTTTTTCATCCGCTAACTCATTAAATTAAATATCATAATCTATTACGTACATTATACTGAATTTTACTAAAAATTTCAACATTAGTATACAAAACACTGGCACGGTAAATAATAAGTTTTGTTAATGATAACCATTTCCAAATATTTACATTTCCAATGTTTTTGCCTTCGATATCTTTACCAATTGTAATGATAGCCACTTTCTTGTGCTGTGAACAATGCGCGTTTGAATCTTGATATTATAGTACTTCTATTTTGTATTGCTTATAGGACTAAGGATTTATGAGATTGACCACTGTTCATTATCTTCACCTTAATTCAGTAAGTTCTGTATATCCAGTCGTAGTACAAACTATCATGAAATATATTATCGGAACTCTTCCGTGTTGAGAAGGTAAAAATGAAATAATGTCCATTTACAAAGACTTTAAAAATAGCCAACTTAATTTACTGTGGGATTTACACTATGTAAAGGTAAGAAATGCATGTTACATTGTGTTACATTGTGTTTGAGAGTTGATAGGATGTCTAAGGCGAAGAGTTGAAACGGACGAGAAATTCAGTTTAACCCACTTTAATCGCATCAAGCGGCCGAAGTTCAGGTAAGATTTCCCGAATCACTTTGTGTGACTCGGAAGAGGTGTCAGTCCAAATACCCAGCCTCGACGAATCCCGCTGAGTTTAAAGCAGCTTTACTTACCTACATAATCCTCACCAGAGACTTCCATGTTGGTCTGTCTTGTGTCCATCTCTGGACCTGGCCCCATGTCCAGTTCTTCTCTTTCATTTCTTTCTCCACCGATCTTCTCCAGGTCTCTTGTGGTCTTCCTCTCTTTCTCTTACTGTGTGATGTCCATCTCAATGCAACCCTTTGGATGTAGGTCGAGTGCCTTCTACATATGTGCCTATCCACAGCCATTTTCTCTTTCTTATTTCCTGTGATAGAGGAGTGGTGTTAGTCCTTCGGTATAGCTCTTCATTCGGTGTGGTATTTGGCCAGAAGATGCGTAGTATTCTGTGAAGACAACGGATCTGGAAGGCATCTAGCTTGTTTGAGATGGGTTTTGTTACTTTCTAAGATTCGGCGCTATACAGGAGGACCCCAAAGCACATTACTCTTAAAAATCCTAATTTTGGTGTTTGTGCTGATCTTTGTTGACCTCCAGATATTTCGCAGTGCAACATACGCTCCTATGGCTTTTGAAATCCGAGCTAGTACATCAGTCTCTGAGTTCCCATATGTGGTGATATATACAGGTATATAGCTTTAATAAAGCACATATAGCATTGGGAATTTAATTTTTTTAAAGATACAATCGACACACAATTCACGAATTTTCAGGAAATATTTCTTAACAATTTTGGTGTACACATTGAAAAATAGGGTGTTGGATTAAAGCGAGTGTGAGTCCACACGCCAGGTGTTTGTCTAGTTCTCTACATCCCTTTTATTGTTACTTCCACATAATTCTGATTAATTTTGGTATACATGCAAGTTATGCCACGTGGGCGTGGGCTCGTAAGTTACAGTTTTAATATACATAACATACAAGGGTACAAATGGATTTGAAAACATTTTATTGTTGTTTATTATACATATATGATAGAATAACTCCGTGCTTTACGATTGACTGAGATACAAAAACCTAATCAAAATAGAACATAAAGTGTGATCATAACATTTGATTTTTCCAACATGGGCCAAAATAACTTTGGATTTTCAAATTATCAATGAAAATTCTACTAGAAGTATCTTTTACTATAATCATATAGAAAGCGCGACTTCCTTCAGGAACTGGAGAAACAATTGCTGAATTAGTAAAATGAGCCCGATCTAAAAATGACCAGGGTCAATACGATAATTTTACCTACATGCATTTTTAAAGTACAATATTAACCTTGCCCGTATTGTCCTTAAAATGCCAATACATGTAATAATGTATAATATTCTCTTGATCCCAAAGATATACTATGGGGAAGTTGAAGTCCTTCCAGATTGACTTTGACAATGTACAAGGAGTGTTTGCTCCTGGACAAACTATCACCGGAAGAGCAGTAGTTGACCTAGAATCAGAAATGAAAATGAAGGGTACTCTCTCTCTCTCTCTCTTACATTCTTTCTTGGATAATCCATTTTTTGTCTTTTTAATATATATATATATATATATATATATATATATATTCTCGATTTCCTATTTGGGTGTGACAGCAATAAAGAGGCAATCAATATCTAAATATCTTTTAAAGTAAATATTTTTCACAGAAATTAGGGTATCCTGTGTGGGGAAAGCGCATGTGGGTTGGTCTGAGCACCATGGAGGTGCAAATGGTGGCCACACAGTACATTACTGGGGTAACGAGCGCTACTTTGACAACACAGTACCATTATTTGGAAAAGGTAAGATATGTAGATTTTTAAAATCATTTAATAACTTTTAAAGTGATGACTTAACAACGATGCTCATTGGATGAAAAATTCGTTTGATTTCTGTGTCCAAAAAAAAAAATTTGTCCGGAGTTCATCTGCACTAAGCACGCGGGACTACTTTTCTTCCCTGTTAACGGCCGTTCTAATTTTAGCGCTATTTATAGTATGGGAATTTCCACACACGCGTTTGATACATACATCAAACAAAGAATTATAAGTTTCATTTCTTAAAGCAAGCTCAAATGTAGCTGTAGAATTGTTTCACGGGGGGTTGACATAACCATATTCTTCCACGAGAGCCACACTTCAGCTGTGCGTTAAATTCATAATAAATCTACATGTAGTAAATGATGGTTGGATGAAAGCTGTGCTCAGTGCATGCATTTGAAAAATCGTAATTACAATTTTGTATCGCCTGCAAAAAGTCTTTTATCCAGAGTTTGTTCACCTGTACAGGTGGAATTGCACTTTTGTGGTAAAGCACTTTAGCAGTTCGGAAAACGCGAATCGTTTAATTTTTCGACAGGATTGTGTCATCCGATAAAATAATCAATTTTCACTTGCTGTAGGTTTGCAGGGTGGGGATGAATACAACCTGCCCCCTGGACAACATGCTTTTCCTTTCTCGTTTATCTTGCCTCCTAATCTACCCTCTTCTTTCGAGGGAAAACATGGATATGTGCGATACAAAATAAAAGGAACGATAGACAGACCTTGGAGATTTGATGACCACACTGTTCGACCTTTCACCGTCTTACAAACTTTAGACCTTAATCAAGAACCTTTAGCCAATGTAAGTAAATAAATAATGTTATATATATAGACGACAAGACATTCAAAATCTGGATTTTCTTATATATGGATTGTGATCTTTTTTGTATTGAAGAATAGTGGTGGAAACCAAAATTCCAAATTTCTCTGCTGTCTGTGCTGTAAATCAGGTCCTATTGAGGGAACAGTGACAGTTAATCGAGTTGGGTATGTTCCTGGAGAATCCGTTTACTTTGAAGCCAGTGCCCAGAACAATTCCAGACGTGTGTGTGGCATGTTTGCGGAACTGGTAATGGTGTGTACGACTTTTTTCATGCTTAAAAAATAGAGTACCTCAAAATTTTAAAGGGCATTTTTGGTCCATGTACAACCAAAATAATCCGTTTTTGGAACGTTCTTTTGGTCCTTTGGTTTTTTATCGTTTCTTTTTTAACCTTAGATCAGCATGTTTTCAAATTAAAGAATTACAGGTTGAAATGCAGATGACTCATCGAAAGATAATGAGTGTTTCTTTGTTTTGCTATAGGTTACGAGTTACCATGCGCAAACCCCAAGAAAGACGCGGGATAGAAAAGATTTAATAAACCGTATTCAGCACCAAGATTTGACTCCAGGTCACTCGGACGTGTGGAGTGGAGAGAGATTTGTAATCCCTCCTTTAGCACCATCTTATTTAGCAGGATGCAACATTATCGATATCAAATATTTCGTGAAGGTTTGCATACAAGAATTATTACAAAGCAATATAATTTTGAATATTAAGATAATGTTTTTGTGAAGAAAAACCTTAAAAAATTACTTACCAGTACAAAGGTGGAAAATACGATTTTACTTTTCATAACCAGTGTTAAATAGTCCAGTCATACATTAAACTTTTTTGTCGTAGTTGGTCATTGATCCCTCTGGACCGGCCTTTGATCTAGAAGTTCCCGTTGAAATCATAATTGGTACAATTCCACTGCAGTCAGCGGTGCAGCAATATCAACAAATGCACTCGGCAACCGCACCCTCCGTTCCACCAGCAATGCGTATGTACATATCTACCACTCCTTTGTCTTGCACCATCGTTCACTGATTTAGAAAATTTTTAAGAAATTTTGAATACGATATAGCAAAAAAGATTAACATACCTTGAATTGACATATTGAAATTATTAGTGCTAGAATATAAAACAAACGTTGTATGGTAATTAACACAATGTAGCAAATTACATTTAAAGTCGCTGTCCAATCTACTTAAAATCAGACTTCTCAGATCCGCGCCGTATAAATGTAGTTACGCAGAGTTTACGGCGCGGATCAAAGAAGTCTGATTTTAATTGAATTAAGTCACTGTCTGTACATGTAAGCATCGAACAAAATGACATGCCACAGATTTGGATGATACGCTGTGTATTTGGGTACCTACACCATATTCTTTAAAACATTTTGGGTTAGATTTTACACTTGACTTCCAATTGTCATGGTTACCAAAAGTTCCCACATTTATACAAAAATTGCTTTTTGAAATTATGAATTGAAAACAGTCTAATTTCATGACCTTTTTTATAGATCTTTTAAAATATTCACACAAATAATATGTTCATTATTCAATGTACCTTCAGTCAGAGTTGCAAAGATGCGTCTGAGTTATTTGTTATACGTGAGTTGTATACCGATGGAAAATGTGATTCTTTTCAATTTTGGAGAACATTGAAAAAAGCGACATTGTGTATACACTGTTACAAGAAAACGCTGACACTAGAGTACAAATAACTGCTTTCGATATAATGTCCATCCAATATTTTACAAAATTTAAAAAGATATAGAGTGGCATAATTTTAAGAGAAAATAAATCAATAATGAAACAGGGCTGCTACGGTAATTTCTAATTTGCCACGAGTTAAAATTTTGACATTTATCTAAAAACATGTAGGAATTAGCTGGAAATATGTTAAAAGTATTATTTGACTCCGTTTTATAATTTTCATTAAAATACCCAGGAGAAAATCAAAATATTCAGATTTTTATGAATATTATAATCATCAGATCTAAATAACTATCATCAAACTTGAATATAAAAGTTAGTAAATGAAATCTAAAACCATTCAAAATTTACTATTTGAATTAAGATTTTGATAAAAGATACCAATCCGTTCTATTTCTGTTTCTGCAGTATAGGATAAGATACCGATTGATATAGGATAAGAAATACATGTATATAGACCATTCTCTCGCCAGAGGGCGCGTTACCCAAGCTTCACGTACACCTCTGTCAACGCTTGGAATCACGTGACAATATAATCACATCAGGCGCGGATCTAGAAAATTTTCAAAGGGGGGGGGGTTGAAGAGGAAATGCAGGGGCGGATCCAGGAATTGCGGTTACGAGGGGCGCCAGTTTATGAGGCAGGGGGTTTGGGGACCGCCTTGGGGCTCCCAGTGGGTCCAGGGCTAAGCCCTGGTGGGGGCCCAGGGGGCGAAGCCCCCGGAAGCTCCTGGATTTTATAGGGCTTAAACTATGTCTCCTATTTAAGTCATTTTTACTATTTTCTATCATTTTTAATAAGGGGAAATTAGTAAAATGACACAAATTTTAAGGGGTTTTGGAAAAAATTAAGTTCTCCCAATGAATTAATTCAAGAAGTCATTAATTTCTCCGGGAGTGGAAGAAATTATTGCTTCTTTCATCGTTTAGTACATTTGTGTAAACAAGATACCACGATTTACCTTAAATTTGAAAATTTTAGGGGGAAGGCGACTGCGCCCCTCCCCCTCCTTAAATCCGCCACTGAAATGAGAGTTGTTATAACGTACGTTAACATAGTTAAACGACAACTTAACAGGAATGCTATCAATTTGTATTTCTAAATTCAAATTTGGATTAATGTTATTGTATAATTATCAGACGTAGATATGTCACTCTTGATTTCAAAACGAATCCTGTTTTAAAATGCATTCCGATTTACTCCCAGTAATTCATTTTTTTTTAAAAATAAAATGTAATATTACAGATACAAACTATATAAAAGATAATATGAATTATCATCACCTGATAGAAATGTTGACGCACAATTGTATAAACAATTTCCATCGCCTAGGATTTTAGTAACTCCACAGTCTCTCTCTCTCTCTCTCTCTCTCTCTCTCTCTCTCTCTCTCTCTCTCTTTTAGCGAATTCAAAGGGGGGTTGGGGTTGCAACCCCCGTAACCCCCCCCCCTCTAGATCCGCCACTGCACATGATATAAACAACCATTCTCGGTTTTCTTTCCCTTTAAAAGTTCTGGCAACAGGTGATACCATCAGGCTCTTTTTATAGTCCACTGGCATTTTGATAAGTACATATTTACCATTTAGCTGTTTGTCTCTTATTTTACAAGTTTTATCGTATTTTTACAGCCTTTCTTATTTTTGATTCCATGTTTACATTTAAATCTCCACCACGTGAATGGCCTACATTCATACGCATATTACGAAGTAGTTCCAAATTTAGGATCAGAAAACGGCGATTTTAAACAATTTAAAGTAAGCATCAATTTAATTGCACCAAAAACATTTCATAATATGACTAAATATTTAGTCGAAAACATAAATGTTGGATATTATAAACTTTTACAAGATTTCTGTAAAAAGCCATTGACAGAGGTGTGGTGAGAGGAGCACACGGAACTCTGGGTAGACAATGGTATATAGACATAGTAGATATAAAACGTTTCATTAATAGCAAGTCTAATTTTTAAAACCCTGTACCCCTGGTCAGGTTGGGTTGTAAGGGTTGTGTAAAAGCCTGACTATATAACCATGTACCTGAATAAATGTTAAAACTGAAAAAAAATTAATAGCAAGTCTTATGGATACCTCATACTGATGATTATATGGATGAAAATTGATAGAGGTATTTAAATTAGTATAGATATTCCCTGATACAAGATCTATTGTGTCACTATATTGTCAAATTGTGCATTGTAGCCACCCCAACCTACACCGAGTCTATCTGGGGTCCAACCAACATCATAAAGGATGAAGGCGGAGACCACACTCAGGGACAAATGGAATTTACCCCTACCTACTCATACTACAAGTGGTCGTAGCTAGGAACTGGAGATTACCAAACCATGTCAATACTAACGTGGCTGCCATTTTCTTGTCTTTAAAATGATCGTTTACTCAGTGCAGTGTTTAGAGAAGATCAAACGCTGGGAAATTCTAAGATGTAATTATAAGCTTATCGTTATACTGTTGTGTAAACAATATTCTGTTCAAAACAGCAGGCTCAAAGCCGATACCAGCGATCTCCGTAGTACTAAATCTTACAGAGAGCATTTAATGCTTTAATTCAAATGTTTATAAAATAGTTCCTTTAACCAATGTCTTAACACGTGTGAAGTAAGATCTGTGAAATATCGAAATGATTACCTTATTAGCAGCTACTGATATCATAAAAAATACCGCTATACAATCATACACAACGAATATCATATACTCATATCTACAGTCATGGAAGATATTGATAAATTTTTATACTAAATTTCTAGAGAAAAAAATATTTTGAGTTTATATTTTCATATCAATACACGAATTGATACTAGCACGTGTATATTGTAGTGTTTGTATTCCTCCATACCTTTTGTACATTGGACGGTTTACGAGAATAAATCATCGCCATCATTATATTCACCTACGCAGTCTCCAGTATTAGCTTTCAGGTTTATATTTCAGATCTATAATTAATCTCATCTTCTGTCTTACGAACGAATGAGGATCCAGCATTTCCAGTATCTGTACTTTTTTCAACATTCTGTGATATATTTATAGGACAAGTTATCAATTTGACATAAAAGCATAGGGGCGACTTCGATGCCTGAGTTGCCTGGTTGGAGTATTATACATGGGAGTATTTACTACGTCGTGTACGAACAGTATTACCTAATCATTGTCCATACAACGTTTTACTATATTACACTGAATACGAATTGTAAAGCTGTAAAATGGGACTGATTAAACGTTTTTTCTAGGAATGTGCTTGTTTGTTTGTTTTACGTCCCGTCGATATAAATATGACAGGGAAATATGTTTGAGAGGGAGATATGAAGTTTTGTTATCCCTGGCATGTGACCGTCTAGACCAATCAGATTACGCGTTGCATGGAATTCTCACACTGAGGTATAATAATTATATATATTTGCACAATGTTTTGTTTTGTTTAAACACACCCCTACACGATTGTTTATGTGTGGTATATAAACGTATCGTGTCACTATACTCACCAGGAAATAGTTAAATAGTGTCTTTGTGAATTTCAGAGTACAATATCTTAAATTTCAATACAACAGTACATGCTTGTCATCATCCTGTAGCACTGTGAGCACCACGTTTACATTTAATGAATGTTAATCATTTTATGATACCAATTTGACCTCAAGACATGATTGGCATTATTTACCTCTACTGATTAAAGTAATACGGTAAAACTGTTTGTTATACATGTAAACCTTCATGGTTTTTTTCCATATATAAAACTAATACAATTTAGAGCAAACATATTAACTGTTAAATCAACTCTCACACTCGTGACCTATTGACCGTTCAACAGTTTACGAACTGTAGACCGGGCAATAGTCTGCTCTATTTCTATTGGCTACGCAAGTCACATGATTCTCGATCTGCTGCTTTGTTTACGTAATGACAAGGCTCACTGATTTTACAGATATTATTAGATGTGACGAAGAACAGAAACATAAAAAAAATGTAATTATTGATTAATAATTAGACTATTGGGATATTGGATATGTTTTCTTCTAAACTAGTGGATACATTGATAATTTTAAGTCAACAAACCATTTGCATATAATAAAAACCTACAAAATGAAGATTTATAACAAATCAGTTATAGACTGTGTCCTCGGACAACAGCTGTTTTGTTTGACCCTCGAATGGATCTGTTGCCCTCAGCTTACGGCTTCGGGCAACAGATCCATTCTCGGGTCAAACAAAACAGCTGTTGTCCGAGGACGCAGTCAATAACTGTATATTATTTCCCTGAAAATGCACTATCCCCCCCCATATAAGGACTACACTCTGCAAAATCAGTGCTACTTCCTGGGAATACTCCCTCATTCATATT
Source organism: Ostrea edulis (assembly GCF_947568905.1). NCBI lineage: Eukaryota > Metazoa > Mollusca > Bivalvia > Ostreida > Ostreidae > Ostrea > Ostrea edulis. Next base: position 17,053,055 of record NC_079168.1, read on the forward strand.
CATTAATATTTCTAACCAATCAAAATGCTCAATAGGCGTAGACGTGAGATCTGTGACGTAATGTTACTAGCAGATGTCAAAATAGATCAACCAAGACTGTGGCGGCTACCGTAGCTGCTAGACTAGGTATCTAGGTCTATTGATTAATTGTATATTGTTTAATGTCCCTCCAGAGAATTTTTCACTCATACGAGGACGTCACCATTACCGGTGGAGGGCTGCAAACTTTAGGCCTATGCTCGGCGTTTACGGCCTTTGAGGAGGGAGGAATCTTTATCGTGCCACTCCTGCTGTGACACAGGGCCTTGGTTTTTGCGGTCTCATCCAAAGGACCGCCCCATTTAGTCGCCTCTTACGACAAGCAAGGGGTACTGAGTACATATTCTAACTCGGATCCCCACGGGACTATTGAACGCACTGTATGAAATAACGCTTGTTGTCCCTACGTAGGGCTAGCCTAGATGTTCAATTTCATAGCACTATCTAGCACTACCTAATCAGCTGCGATCTTGAATGCAGCCCACTAATGATGGAAAGCAGTGAGTAATAGGGCGAGACATCTACTTAGAACTTATTTGAGTGAGTGGATTTCAATACGTTTGAAGGATTTGGCCAGTGTTAAATATTCTCTGTAGATTCTTTCGCAGTTACAAAATGGGTAAATCGGGAAATAGCTTTATGGCCCCCGTCGACAAAAAAGTTAATTACCTTCGGCGGCTTCACTGCCTTTGGAAAAAACATAATTGCTATTTCCCTCATACTCATCCTATAACGTTCAGTATGATGTTGCTCGATCTATCGTTAGTCTCAATCATTACCGTTACAGCTTACGCAGCAACCAATATAGAGAGTACTACTCTCTCCTCAATGAATAACAAGGCTTTTCTACTCTAACCAATTACGTTTTATTTGCATATTCTTTGAGATTTTCTGTGAAAGGTAAAGATAACGAACAGTGAACAATCTCATCACTCCTATAATGAATACAAAACAGAGAGGTGGGCAAACACGGACCCCTGGACACACCAGAGGTGGGATTAGGTGCCTAAGAGGAGTAATCATCCCCTGTCGACTGGTCACACCCACCGTAAGCCCTATTATCTTGATCAGGTAAACGGAGTAATCCGTAGTCAAAATCAGTGTGCCATGAGGGCCTAACGATCGGTATGAAACACATCAGACAGCATTTGACCCAAAGATAGGTTGTATTGGCAAACTAGATCATTATAACGGCCATAGATATTGCGAAATACTAACTTTAAACGAGACTGTAGAAACCCCTGTAACATCAACTTGTTTGTCAGTAACCAGCATCGATTTAAAAACTGATCATACGCAGAACAAGCTCTTGCGTACGGAATCAGTTGAGAGATATAAACACCGTATGTATATGTGATAATGGGATGTTGCTACATGAATATGGGAAGTTGACGATGGAGAGGCTGAAATCATCCCGTTTATTAAAAATTTTAAAAAATATCTAAGTACGAAGCAAATGTGGTGAACTTTGTTTAATTCTTAGTAATCGGAAGATCCAGTTTGTGAAAAATATGTGTACATATATATTTCTGTGTTTTATGTACTCGAGACCGTTATTGTCATGCAATGTACATTCTCGAACATGCTTACTGTGTTCTATATTTTATGTCCCTGTAATCGGAGATATATATGATTTTGGTATGTCCGTCTGTCTGTTTGTCCGCAAAAACTTTAACACTGGTCATAACTTTCGAATGCTGTCGTATTCTATATGCGTATGCCTTTCTTTCCGTATCACAAATTTTGACCTCATGACCTAGACCTGTAAGTTTGGTCATGCGGAGGCACCAGTACTTCACAAACACTTCTTGTTCGTTCAAATTTCATTAAACGCGAGAAGTGATTACATTTTCCTTTGAAAGCGTTATGCTTATACAAATCTCTTTTAACTCATGGTGACGCTCGTCATTTATAAAAGATAAAAAGAAGTGGGTAACTTTATTTAATCCGTTAATGAGTACGTATATCGGCTAGAGTTTATGAGAACTGAAGAACAATGTTAATCGATAGCGAAACGGAAGCATCAGTGCGTGTATTCATTAGTTTACTACCATACAGTGAAGTTATGTATTACCCATTTGTTATATATTTTTATGTCATTGTATTTTCCAATTTTTGAAGTGCGACAGAAGTTAAAAGTGGTTATGCAAAGTAATAATTAGATAGGAACATTAAAATACAAACACACTTTGCTTAATGGGATTTTTAATTGAAGTAAACATGCTCTTCATGCAAAAACTGATGTGGTTTAAAGTAATCAGAGCTAGTATTTGTAACTTTATCAACATAACTCATTAGATTGTAATTTATTGGTTTTTTAAAATAACCCTGGTGCATGTACATTTACACTTATATCTGGGGTTGTTTGGGTTTTTTTAAAATCACAAAGTGCTTCGCCGCCTCAGAAAATAGCCTTTTCGAATTCGTCTCTCATCGGAGTTGTTAAAGTATGCATGCAAATTCATACCTTCAATTTATAAAATATGGTTATATCCAAAAAGATTGTTCAAATATGGAAGTCGTATTACCTGAAGAACGTGGCAATGTTTCCATTAAGCTAGCACCGACCTCGGACTTATTGCATTGACTGTCATCTTTGTTTTCCTATCTGAACATTTTTTATGATTACCAAACAATGAACAGAACATTTTTATGATTACCAAACAATGAACAGAACATTTTTTATGATTACCAAACAATGAACAGAACAGGTCTTTATGATTACCAAACAATGAACAGAACATTTTTTATGATTACCAAACAATGAACAGAACAGGTCTTTATGATTACCAAACAATGAACAGAACATTTTTTATGATTACCAAACAATGAACAGAACAGGTCTTTATGATTACCAAACAATGAACAGAACATTTTTATGATTACCAAACAATGAACAGAACAGGTTTTATGATTACCATACAATGAACAGAACAGGTTTTATGATTACCAAACAACGAACAGAACATTTTTTATGATTACCAAACAATGAACAGAACATTCCTTTATTATTACCAAACAATGAACAGAACATTCCTTTATGATTACCAAACAACGAACAGAACATTCCTTTATGATTACCAAACAATGAACAGAACATTTTTTATGATTACCAAACAATGAACAGAACATTCCTTTATTATTACCAAACAATGAACAGAACATTCCTTTATGATTACCAAACAACGAACAGAACATTCCTTTATTATTACCAAACAATGAACAGAACATTCCTTTATTATTACCAAACAATGAACATGTACTAGGAAGGAAATGAAATGTTTCATTTTCAGGTTTTATGGAGACGGAAATAGAAAGTGTAATATTTGTAGTCATTTTCTTAGACTCACATATGCACTTGCTAATATAGAAAGGTCCCATGAATGCTTTCTACAACTATGAAAATCACCACTATAATATTTTAAAATTGAAGGAAGTTGTTTCGAAATATGATGAAATCAATAACAGGATGTGTGCAAAGTGCTATAACATCAAAAAATGAAACGTAATGTATTGATTAAGATACTCTGATGACATGAGGATAATGCAAATGGTCAATAGACTGACACCACGGTTTCACAGTTCATCAACAACTAGGCCTAACTGGTGAGTTTTCTGGAAAACATATTTGTTTTATACACTTTTAAAGGATATGCCATTTTATCAATTATATTGTTCACATATTTTCCATGACGCTTTTTATATCTAGAATCTTAGTTGATTTCAAATGTGATTGTCATATAAAAATAAGAAATGGTTACTGTCCTAAAAGGAACGGCGATAATAAGGGCGAGGGTACGACGACGGCGAACCTCGACACTTCACGTCTGAGACACGAGCTCAAATATCTATTATATTTCAAGACAATTATTATAGTCTATTATGTAGATTTTGTTTATCCTGCAGCACAATATCTACTTTTGAAAATAAAATTTATTTACTTAGAATTGATCATTTTGCGCAAGAAAGGGGTAAAGTAGAAAGCGTCACTGAGGCGTGTCTGACGTCATAATGAATTTAGACTCTGAATAAATGTAGTATGTCAGAAAAGACGTTAACTTAGAGCATCCACTGAATATTTGTTTTACGTCCTTCTGAGAAATGTTCACACATATTGAGACGTCACAGCTGAATGTGAGGTGTCACAAGTGTTGACCTACTTGTGGCTCTACCACATCATTTCGTTGCTCGTATGTATCGTGTCTAGGACATTACATGCAAATATGGCATTGTTTTTATGTTTCCACTCTTTCGTTAGTATTTGGTATTTCCTACATTTACATATTTAAACAGAAACAGCTTTTGATGCGTTTTATCGTGTTCCTCACTGACTACAGGTCGACTTTGTCTAACTTAGGCATTTTAAGTTCCACTGAATTCACCTCCTGCACTGAAGAGCTACCTCTTATCTCAAAACTGGCGCATTTTTTCATGACGTATTCTATTTTCAAAAAGTGCAAATCTCTACGAAAAAAAATGTAAACATCAAACAAATTGCAAAATTACATTATCTAGAATGAGAATTACTATCTTCACTTGGGGTGTAACAAATGAATAAATTTAAGTGTAGGCACCAAGCCGCAAGGGGTCTGGGGGCCGCTTTGTAAGGCTCCCAGCGGGTTCAGGGCAGAAAATGGCATTCTGAAATGCCATAAGATGGCTGTTTTATCTTCATATTGATTCAGACGACTCTTTATACGAGAGCTCAAGAATTGACGGAAATTCAAAGGCTGCAACCTAGTACCGTTAATTTAATGTTACGGTAAATGGAAATAGCACACCAAAGTGACCTTAACCAGTGCGGAGAGAGGCATAGACGACTTATTCTCTTTTGTGCAACTGTTGATGTTACGCCCCTGTTTTCACATTTCTTGTTTATGTCCTTTAATGCTGACGGTCGCCAGTAAAACTCAGTTTGCAGCCGTTAAACCAATGAGGTGATACTAGCATTACATTAACAGTATCACTTCGCTTGATCAAGTGTGTAGTTTTGGGGCGAGGTTCCTCATAGATTTTAAGTTTTACTTTTGTTCTCAGAGACCAATCACACTGATAAAATGTCAAAGTGTGGTCATCTAAATTCACATTTATTGAAATCAAACATCCAATCAGTGAGTCATATTTATTTATTTTCAGTTTTTGACACATATTTTCAAACGGAAAAAAAAACACCCCAAAATTATTCCTGAAAAGACAGTAGCTTACGAAAAAAAACCTCACATGGTTCCTGAAAAGACAGCATAGCTTATAGTTATTTCCTTACTTTTAGAAGTTGTCATTAGAGCACTTCCACACCAGACTAACCATGGGAAAACTTCAAGTATGCAAGATAGAGTTTGATGACGTAAGGGGAGTCTATACACCGGGCCAAGATGTGACCGGAAGTCTGATCATGGAACTGGAGAAGGAATTAAACGTGAGGGGTAAAACCCATTTACAGTATTCTTGTCTAATTCTTCAGATAGAGGATATCCTACATGTATTTATATGCTAATTTTCAAAAGTATCTGTTGTGACCATTCCAATACACTATCATTCCAGAAACAGTGTGTCTGTTTCACCGGGAGAACGTTGTGAAATTAACACTCGTGATTTGTCATATCACTCACTAATTGGTTGTATGGTTTCAATAAAAGTGAGTTTGGATGACTATAAACTATGCCATTCTGTCAATGTGATTGGTCACCGAGACCTGTTTCATTGAATTGGCATACTTGATCAAGACATGCTGTTATTGGAACGATAGTAAATGAAGTCTTTAAGAGACTATTTAGCAAGAGATTCATGGAGTTTAATTGTTTAAGTACATATGTAACTCTGGTAACTTACAAATACACGTATATGTTCTATACGAGACAATTTGTCGTCTTCTCGCTCGGGTCATGCATATTTCAACACTCCATTCATTTATCTTTATTAGAAATCAGAATGAAATGTGTAGGTTGGGGCGAGGTTCATTGGACTCAGACAATACAGTCCGTAGGACCAGGTCAAAAACCGAAATCAGAAACCATTCATATCAACGGAGAGGAAAGCTATTTTAAGAGCGTGATCGCTCTGTATGGCAAAGGTGTGTAAAACAATATAGGAAGCTATTTTAAGTCAAAGGTCTTTAAAGATGCATCAGAATTTTTTTTTTTTTCAAATTAAGGTTTGTAGTCTATTATGAATTGGTTTTGTGGGCAAGGGTTTTATAGGTACCCCTAAACAGAATTATGTGATAAACTTTTAATGAACTGATATGTGTGTGTTGATGAAGTCACCTTGCAGTTGATTATTTTCAGCAGTTGACACTGGAGAATGGCTTCCACAAGGTCGACATCTCTTCCATTTCTCTTTCACTCTTCCATCCACATTGCCGTCATCTTACAATGATAAATATGGAAACATTGTTTATGAAGTGTCTGTCGTGTTAGACCTTGATTATTGGTCTTCAAATGAAATTGTTCGAAAAGAATTCAAAGTGGTCAGCGACTTGGATCTCAACAAGTACCCGGCAGCGGAGGTACAATGAAATACAACTTTCAGACACATTGTATATTTACATTACATATTACATTGAAATTAACAGACTCTTTTTATGTATATTATGTATAATTATATTCCTATAGGAACCAACGGAAATTCAAAATTTCAAGTACCTCTGTTGTTGGTGCTGCAAATCGGGACCCATCACAGGCATTCTCAGAATATGCAGGACTGGTTACGTTCCCGGAGATTCCATACTGTTTGACTTTACCATAAAAAACCGTTCCCGGCGTGTATGCGGGGTATCAGTTCTTTTTATAAAGGTTTGTACTATCGGAAGTAATGAAACTACAAAAGCCTATTAGGATCCCTATAAAGAAAAGAAAAAAAACAGAGGCGTAATAATTCTAAACAATGGAGTAATAACACGAGGAAAAAGGCGTACATGTGATTATATCCTTACCGAAATACAAAGGTTCTGGCAAACAGTTGTGGTAAATTTGCCGCAAATTTGCAACAAACCTCTGGCAAATGTTTGCTGCAAATTCATAATTGCCATGCAAATGAGCTTTGTGGCAAAAAGTTCTGGTAAAGTTGCAAACAGTTCTGGCAAATGTTCGCAGCAAACAATTCTAGCAAGTTAGTGGCAAACAATTTTGGGAAATATACTTAGAATGAAGTATTTGGTTGAATCATGACAATAGTATTTCGGAGTAGCGATAATCTGTTTTTTTCATTGTCATTGATATTAAAATGACACGTCATGCCCAAGTACATCTTCTTTTAAAAATTTGTCTAATTAATGTAAAATTGATATCATAGTTCATTGAATTGTCAAATCCAAGAGCGGTCAGTTTTCATTTCAAATATTGATCTGTGATCTCCAAATTTTGTAGAAACCACAGGCACCTGAAGCGTGGATAGCGTGTATACATGTATAAAGATCTTATGTACCAGGGCCGTAAATTAACCTTCAATTTGAAGGAGGCAGGAAATTAGGCGGGAATCTGGGGGCCGCCCAGGCCCCCAGACGCTGAGCACATTTTGTGCACACTGAACACGTTTCGTGCAAAATCCTTGATTCTAGGGCCTTCTAAGATGTTACTTGACTAACTCATTCTAAAAGAAAGATTTGGAATGCTTTTTAAGGGAGGTATCATGTTCTTAGTTATTGGAAACAACATAAATTCTAATGAACTTTAAATTTTAATTTTTTTTGGCTCAAAAGTTGGAGGAGGCAGCTGCCTCCTCCGCCTCCATGTAATTTACGGCCCTGTGTACATAATATTATGTTTACAGGAAGACAATTTTTTTATTATAGATATTTAAAACGTCGAGTGCCTGTGGGGCGGAAGTGGGTATCCACATAAAATGAAATTTTCTGTGTTTTATATATATTAATTAATTGATTTTCACATGTATCGTTTAGATCCTAGGGGTAAACGTAAGGTTGGGTGTTATAATTGTTTGTTTGTGCTTTATATATATATATATATATATATATATATATATATATATATATATTACTTACCTGAAAGTATTTATGTTTTTTAAAAGATACGGAAAAATATAGATATTTAAATGTCTTTCTTTGGTATGTTAAACGGATTATGAAGGTCTCAAACTTTGCAGAAAAAATTGCATAACCAATTTTTCTTCAATGTTTCAAACTTTTATATCCTGTTGAACAAACCAGAGCAAGCAATTTTTAAAATATCATTATCTAAATACATCTGACCTGGCCATGGAAATGTAGAGATAAAAAATTAATGCGTTAATCTTGATGTTATGTTGATTTTGTTAGGAAACGATTTACCATGCCAAAGGTGAGAAGAAAGTGTGTGTTACCGAGATAGATAAATCCAGATACGAAGACGTGATGCCCGGGGACACTCAGACGTGGGATGAGGAAGAATTCGAGGTCCCCTCTGTTCCCCCGCCATGTCTAGAGGGGTGTAAAATAATCACCATAGATCACTACATAAAGGTAATAATGAAGTAGGCGGTGCCACAACCAAGTACAGCTATGGTGTCTTCAATTTTTTGCTTAAATTTTCCGAACAAGTACCTAAAAATATTGAATGGATTATCAAAATAAATCCACTGTGTGAATATGAAACTTGCGTCTACAGGTGTGGGACACCCAGTCACGAATTTTCTTTTCCCTTTTGAATAATTATGAAATCTTGTGTAGGGGTATGACACCTATATAGTCACGAATTTTCTTTTCTGTACGGATAATTCGTATATAGCCTATTATAGGGATGTGACATGCGAGTCATGAATTGTAAAGTGAGATATCCATATCTAACCATGCTATATATACATTCACTGAATGTTTTCTCTTATTTTTCTTTTGAAATTGACATTGCTCTCATCATACGACAATGAATACATGTTTGTTGCAAACTAGTTCGATCCGGTTTTTTTAGTTACACTGTCCGCGTAATCATTACTAGATATGGAGCGTCGTCAGGGTCAAAGGTTGCATTGGCTATTCCGTTTAAAGTAACGAAATGGTCAACGATATGGTATTTCAGTACTTAAATATAGTTAACATCTTTTAAAATGCATAGAAATATAAATATAAACAATGAAATGCCTTTCTCTGTTGTTTTATCTGGTGATGAAGGTAGCTAATCTCGGCTGATATTCGGCTTGGCTGAATATTTGGACTGGCGCCTTCACCGAATCTCGGAGCAGTCCTTCATAATTCATGTCTGGAAATTTACTTTCAGCTTCGGTCAGTTCTTGTAATTAATGTACACTTAGGTGACACTACTGTTCGCTTCAAATCAGTTAGTTGACTATTAAACCAAATTTTTATCACTATTAGTGCTGTATTACTTACCATCTAAGTATGTAAATTCCATAAAATAAACCCTCACTAATTTTTCCGTTCAAATGAAGACTTCTATGGCGCAATATTGTATTTCCCAAAATTGAAGAGTTCCTATAGTTTTTTGTTTTTTTTTAATTAGAGAAGTGCAAGTAGGTATGTAGAGATGTAATGTATCAGTAGACTATAGGAACTCTTCAATCCCAGGAGATAAAATATATTGTGCCATGGAAGTCTTCATTTGAACAGAAAATTTAGTGCCCATTTTCATTTTGGGATTTTTATACCTAAACGGTAAGCAATACAAAATTAATAGTGATAGAGAGTTAGTTTGATGGTCAAATCACTTATTTGAAGCGAACAGCAGTGTCACCTAAGTGCACATTTATTGCTAGAATTGGCCGAAGCTGAAAGTAAATTTACCATAACCTTGAATAATTGTATTAAAAAAAAAAATTAAAAAAAAAGGGGGAGGGGGTGTAGTTTTTTTCCATTGTATTATTGAACAAGGCGAAAAGTGGTATAGAGGTAACTGTGTCTTAGCATTTTCGACAATCTAAATATTTATTCAAATCGATGTCGTGGTAACATCTACAATGACACAACCACAGGCAATTGCTTCACTTGGGGTGCAATTTATATAGTAAATTCGACCCCAAGCGATGCAATTGCCTGTGGACACAACTTTAAGTTTCAATGCATAACCTATGGCGTTTTTTTTTAAAGACTTGTACTATATAAACTTAGATGCTCAGTGGTATTCTGAGTTACTGCAGAAAGTCTCACAAGGGATTCAAAATCAGTCTAAAACACAGCAACCAAGATGTGGTTTTGTGCAAGTTTTACTTTCCTTCGAGAATCCTCCCGTCCGAATCCTGGTTAGAAGAGGTCCTCAGTACCCCTTGCTTGTAAAAGGTCATCAACACCGAACATACATTGTAGGCCTAAATTTTGCAGCCCTTCATCGGCAATGGTGCCATCTCAATATGAGTGAAAAATTCTCAAGCGGGACGTTAAACAATGTACAACCAACCATCCTTCGAGAATCTTTCACTCATGTATAGATGCATCTATAATGTGATATAACACCGAGATGAATATCTGTGCTTAAAAAGTTAAGTGATTAAAGAGAATGGGTGTTGAAAAGAAGCAGAACAAAATATATTTTCGCTTATAAGTCATCACTGGAATCTGTGTTTCAGTTGGAGATATACCCCTCCAGACCAGCCTTTCATCTAACCGTTCCAATGAAGCTAATCATCGGATCCATCCCCAACTATGGACCCTATCACCTTGGTGCAAAATGAAAGGAAATGGTTTTGTGTTCCATTTGAAATAAACATTGACCTTAATACTCATTGTTTGTTTGAGTCTGGGGCGCAAATTGTAAAAAAACAAAACAAAAACAAAAAAACAAAAAAAACAACAAAAAAACAACAACAAACAAACAAGTCTGACATGTGTAATAAAATCAGAAAACCTCAACCCCGGAGTATTCCCTGAAAACACGGCACCATTAAATAACCCCTTCCCATCCACAATCCCGGAATCCTGACAACACGGCACCATTAAATAATCCCTCCCCACCCACAATAGAACATTGTTACATAATCATTATGTGGTAGTAGAACATTGTTACATTAATTATAACATTATGTGGTTGTAGAACATTGTTACATTATCATTATGTGGTTGTAGAACATTGTTACATTAACATTATGTGGTTGTAGAACATTGTTACATTAGCATTGTGTGGTTGTAGAACATAGTTACATTATCATTATGTGGTTGTAGAACATTGTTACATTAGCATTATGTGGTTGTAGAACATTGTTACATTATCATTATGTGGTTGTAGAACATAGTTACATTAACAGTATGTGGTTGTAGAACGTTGTTACATTAACATTGTGTGGTTGTAGAACATAGTTGCATTATTATTATGTGGTTGTAGAATATTGTTACATTAACATTATGTGGTTGTAGAACATAGTTACATTATTATTATGTGGTTGTAGAATATTGTTACATTAACATTATGTGGTTGTAGAACATAGTTACATTATTATTATGTCGTTGTAGAACATTGTTACATTATCATTATGTGTTGTGTAGGAAATCGTTATATATATCATCAGAAGTGAAAGCCACAAACCTTTTGAATATGATGGTAAGAATTGGCACAATAAAAAACTCATCTTCGCTAGCCAAGGGTTTTTGGTCTACTCCGCTCCCTATTATGGGTAGCGGAGTGGTCTTGGCTAGTGAAGATGGGGGTGGGGGGGGGGGGGGAACTCGCTGAGCACTACGGTCGTAATTACACGAAGGCCTATTAGTATTATATAAAAATAATTAATTCACCTTTTATCTCGTAATTACGAGATAATGTTTTCGAAATTGCTAGAAAAGATCTCGTAATTATGTCAAAATGACAAGAATAGATCTTGTAATTACGAGAAAATATATAAATATTGATCACATGATATCATTCTTTATATGAGTTCTCCTCTCCTCTTTCCGTCATTGTGTTATGAATTCTGTTAAATCACTTTCCAATCAAGGCATGTCAAGCGGACCATGCATCACAACAGTTAGAAAGTGAACTTACTCTTCATGCATTTAAAATATAAAGGGAAGAAAACGACGATTTATCATTGTAAGCTTATAAATACACCATAAATTGATTAACTTTTACAAGTTTCACGATAATGTAAGCTAATATCAAAGTTAAACTATCATAACGCTTATTTTAACTGGTAACTGTGTAATATTGAAAGGTCAAGACTTTTGTAATTCCGGTGTTGAGTGCACTCTGTGATGGTACAGATTGTCGTTCGGCACATATCGTCCTCGGCGTTGATCTATGCACGTAAGAAATGTGCGTAAATATAGGAATTTTATATCTCCAAGTGTTCTAAACTGTAGGTGCATGTTCCCGGAACCAAAAATTATGTTTAGAACTAAACTGACGCGGACCGAATTATAACCCGGAACGAAAATCGGAAGCGGGAACGCTAAACTATCCTACCTAATTATGCGACACTGGACGAAAAAATGTACCGTCACACACACTTTGAATAAGATCATTTCTATTTGCTGACCAAGCAACAGAGGGAAATAGTAACTTGTTGAGAATCTTTTTATTTCCAACAATCGGGCGTGAAAAGATTATCCCAAAATGGCAAAATAACGTTTCCATAAAATTATTCACATCACACATTTCCCGTTTACCAAATCAAACGCTTCCACGACTATCCATAAGTTGTGCACATCGGCTTTACATACACATTTTTTCTCGAAATTACGAGAAAATTTTCTCGTAATGTCGAGATACTTATCTCGTAATAACGAGATCTTTTCTCGTAATTAACGAAATCTTTTTTCGTAATTTTGAGATAACTATATCGTAATTACGATACCTGTTTTCGAAATTTCGAGATAATTTTCTCGTAATAACGAATTTTTTTTATATTTTTTTTATATATTTTTTTTTTACATGATACTAATAGGCTTTCGTAGAATTATAAGGGCCATACATAAGTTAAAATTTGTATACATGTGTGAACAAACAAGAAAAACATCGATTACAAATCATCTTCCTTTCCCCAACTGACAACTGAACAGCAAGTATCAAGCACGTAGAATCAGGAGAGGGGGCTGTGCCCCTGCCCCCCCCCCCTAATCTTAGAAATGTACGTAAGCCTGGGGAAAATAAGTTTGGGCAGTTTTAGCAGATTAAGAACTTAAGACACCCTCCCCTCTCCCCCCCCCCCCCCCCCCCCTATTCTCTTTAGAGAAGTCGAGAGACACATAGCCTTCGTCGATGAAGGTTATGCCTTTCGACTTCTTTAAAGAGAATACCCCCCCCCCCCCCCAACACACAAGATTTAGGACTTTGAAGATTGGGCAAAAACCTTTTTCTGGTTTTTTTGTTTTTTTTTGTTGATTATTTTTTTAGTTTTGCTTATCAAAGAATTTTAGACAAGTCAGCTACCAACTTCACCTCCGGCTGACTCCTCACTTAAAAAAAAACCCGATGCTACGTGTCTTAGTATATCATCTCGAGAAAACTATTTCTTATAAAAAAAAAAATGAATATAAATAAATAAAGCAATATCAAAAAATAAACCGAAGTAAATAAATACATTACAAGATATGCAAATAATGTAATGTAAGATTTTTTTTTCTGAGTCGATAACCAATAATACAAAGTTTGAAAGGATAAACAATTTGGGATTAGGAATCGTTACATCATACATTCTGTCGGAAGTGGGGATCCTGATTAAATAGGAGCACTAATGTGTATGATTTGTAATGATCACTCCACAAACCTTAGAAGACCTATACAAACTATTGAAATATTTGTCAATCTTGGAAAATGAAAGTTCACTGACTCCAGTCTTGTATATACATTATATGTATTTAGTTTTAAATCATTTACAGCAATTCTTGACCTCACTTCTTTCCTCAAAGTTGCCCACTTCACAAATTATTGGAAAAAATATTGTACATAAAGCTCCATGAAAAAATTACCCGATACTGATTCTGGGAAATCTTCGTTAATTTTCAGGAAAACTACAGTGTAGCATGATAAAATTAGAAGATTTTTTGAAATTAGAAGAAATTTTCGATTACCTTGAAATGTTTGAGAGAGAGAGAGAGAGAGAGAGAGAGAGAGAGAGAGAGAGAGAGAGAGAGAGAGAGAGAGAGAGAGAGAGAGAGAATATTCTTTATCAAACGTTTATGCAGATTCTAAACGAGTGTATATCACTGATATCATTTATTTTTTTTAAAGACAAACAAAAACCAACAACAAAACTTGCAAACTCTTTGAGGGCATTGCAATAAAACAATCTTTTTAAAACTTTTATTGTTATGTTCCAAAATATTGCGAGATTAAAAAAGTATATTAGTAACAAAAGGACTTCAGTCACACATTTAATTTGTCAGTTTAGCCTTTTTCATGTACATTATATTTCCTCGTACAGAAACTCATTAAGAAAGAAAAACGTCCGAATATTATACGTACAAGCTGCCTAAAATTCAGTATTTCCGGTTCAAGAATGTCTTCCCATGAAAATTCGGAAGAAGAAATAGATATATTAAAACAGAAAGTTTACACAGCAGCAAGAGATGGGAGGGCTATCAGTTTATTTGCCATGCTATGGAATCTCAATAGAGAATTTGTAAATGAGTTATTGGATTGTTACACATGTGAAAACGGCCAAATAACAACGCCCCTAATCATAGCTGCCAGAAATGGCGAAGAAAAAGTGGTTTCGATATTACTTTCGAAGTTTAGAATTAATCTTGAACAGACTGGAACTGTAAAGTTTGACGGATTTGTGTTGGAAGGTGCCACTGCGTTATGGTGCGCAGCAGGAGCAGGTCACCTTAGTATCGTGAAACTGTTACTCGATCATGGTGCAAATGTCAATCATGCTACCAAAACAAATTCAACCCCACTTCGCGCGGCGTGTTTTGACGGTCGACTCGATGTTGTGCAGTGTTTAGTAGAATATGGTGCAGATATCTCTATTCCAAACAAGTATAACAACACATGTCTTATGATCACAAGCTACAAGGGGCACTCTGAAGTGGTGCACTATTTGCTGGAAAAGGGTGCTAATCCTGACTCAACTGCCCACTGTGGTGCAACAGCAATGCACTTTGCTGCAGAGTGTGGTCATCTAGAAGTGGTGCAAGACTTGGTACGATTTAATGGAAAACAAATCCCTAATGATTATAAAATGACCCCATTACTTGTGGCAGCAGAATGTGGTCAGTCTGCAGTTGTGGAATTCTTAGCAACCAAGGTCGAGGTCAAAGAGGATAAAATTGATGCATTTGAGTTGCTTGGTGCCTCTTTTGCAAATGATAAAGAACATTATGACATTATGAAAGCATTTTTGTACCTGCGTGAAGCTATGCATTTGAGATACAGTGATCCTGACAATATCATTACTAAAGAAGATTACCCATGTATAGATGCATACAATCATAGGGTAGAATGTAAAACACTTGGTGAACTTAATGCAATTAAATATGATTTCGAAGCCCTGCACATGGAATCACTCGCAATCCGAGAAAGAATTCTTGGCCCAGACAACCCCGATGTTCCGCATCCAATCATATTTCGAGGAGCTGTGTTTGCTGACAACAAGCGGTTTGATCGCTGCATAGCATTATGGCTGCATGCAATGAAGTTGCGGTACAAAAATAAAAGATCCATAGCGAAGGATTTACTTAGGTTTTCACAAGTTTTTTCACAAATGATTCACATAACAGAACCGGTCATCTTTATCAGTGTTAAAGAAGTTTTCAAGTATGCCATGGCAGAACTGAGCAACGATAAAGAGAGGATAGCAAAGTCTGACGAGGACACAGATTCTTTGTTTGAGATACATCAAACTAATATCCATACATGCCTGTATCTTCTAGTCATTATTTTAAAAACAAACTACAATGAATCGGAGAGAGAGGACTTATACTCAATAGTGTATCAGTTTCTCAAACTAAATCCACTCTTGAAAAACAATTTTACACCTCTACATATGGCTGTTGACAGTGCAACATTAGTAGATGATTTCCATGTAAATGATGTGGTGTCATTTCCAGATAGCCAAGTTGCACAGCTTTTGATCAAATGTGGTGCAAAAGTTGATGCACAAGATGATCAAGGCAACACCCCCATGCATGCTTTACTAGGCATTTCTTGTAACTCGGATGTTAATATTAAGGAAGTTCAGAATACAATAAACATTTTAATTGACAATGATGCTCACTTAGACATTTGCAACAATGAGAGGAAAACTGCAATTGATTGTGCAAAGAGAGAGGATGAGGCATGTATTTTGAGAGCAAAGTTTCAGGTCTCTCTAAAGTGCATCACAGCTACATATATCCGCAACAATGGGATAAGTTATCACGGTTTAATTCCGCCGTACCTTGAGGAGTTCTTATCTCTTCACTAGCTCATAAAGGTTTCATTGTAGTAGGTGTCATTGAAAAGCAAAATCTGCTGTTTGTGCCATGTTTCTAGTATTGACACCAGTAATATGTGTACATGTATCAAGTTTTATTTGAAGTTCAACAGACAAATGTTTGGAGGATACATGTGTAAAAAATCATTGTATCCTAATCTAACTTGTAAATGCATGTGCAGTATAAAGGATGAATTCTAACAAATATATAGAACATATATGAAGAAAATCATGCACAAATTCTAAAGTAATGTAAAATGATTCATATTGATTGTGATTTTTAGGTTACCTGAATGTGAGACTTAAGAGAGCTTTTTATGCCCCTGAAATCGAAGATCAGGAGGGGGGGGGGGGGGGGGGGGGCATATTGTTTTTGTCCTGTCAAATTCTGTCTGAAACTTTAGCCTTGCTGATAACTTTTGAACAGTAAGTGACAGAGCTTTGATATTTCACATGAGTATTCTTTATGACACGACCTTTCCGTGGGTACCAACATTTGTGACCTTGACCTTGGAGTTTGACCTACCTTTTGAAAACTTTAACCTTGTTAATTACTTTTGAACAGTAAGTGCTAGAGCTTTGATATTTCACAGGAGTATTCCTTGTGACAAGACATTTCCGTTGATACTAAACCTTTTGACATTTGACCTACTTTTAAAAAAATTGACATTGGTCATAACTTCTAAATGGTAAATATTAGAGCTTTCATATTGCACATGAGCATTGCTTGTGACAAGATCTTTCTACTGGTACCAAGATATTTGTCCTTGTGACCTTGGCCATTTTCGGAATTGGCCATTATCGGAGGCATTTGTGTTTCACAAACGCATTTTGTCTGACCGTGTTTTGTCTGGCATATGCTTTTCACATTTTCACCCTTTTCTGAAAAATAACGAAACCAATTTCAATCAAACTTGTAACAAAGCATTGTTGGGTAAAGTTTGTTCAAATGAAAATTCATTTCCTTTTGGGGGGAGGGGGTAATCAAGAAGTACATACAGTATATGCACATTGTAAGATGAGATGTTTAAAAATCTTCTCAAGACTCGCTCTACCAGACAAGCTAGAACTTGTGTAAAAGCTTCCTTAAATGATGCAGATTAAAGCTTGATCAAACCAGAGGGGCCATGATAGTTTACAACTTTACATAGGAATAGATATGAAAATTATTTTGAAATTTCCCCCAAGAACTATAAGGTTGCAATTTCTCAAATTGATATATATGAGAAGTATGTAGTGAGGATTTATATTTGTGTGTTCCATGACCCCTTGGGCTATAAGGGGTCAAATTTTCACACTAGAGTAACTATGAACAGTTTTGATAATCTCAGAAACCATATTAAGTCTAAAATATGTCAAGTTTTCATGTAGTTTAGCATCAAGTTTATGTTACAGCATGAGTCCCTTGTCTAGGGTGAGGTCACAATAGGATTTTTTATAGCATTCTTTAAGAATCTTCTCGAGAACTACAAAGTTACAGTTTGTCAAATTCAAGTTTGTTTAATACTCCATGACAAGGTGTAAATTAAAGGGGCACTAAGTTCTCAATAAGTCAGAGAGAAATCTGGAAGATATTTTATTTCAATCTTCTGATCTGAGACTGATCAACAGTCACAGAGGTATGCAGTATAGATTCAATTTTCATTACACCATGACCCTTCAGGGTCATGATTGAGATATGCTTTACATTAGGGGAAGTGCCTAGGTGACCAATGTGGTTCTTGGGTCTCTTGTTTAAGTATTTCTTCATTGACATGTTAAACTGTGTTGTGATGTACTTACTGATGATTTTTTGTTAATGAATACAAATTGTGCACTGTATAAATTCTGAAAATCTTTTTAATTTGTTTATTTTATGGGAGTTAGTAAAACTTGGTCCAATGACAATAGTCATATGTAGCTCATATATCTTGTTTACAAATATGAAAGTTTTGATAATTTGCTAAATACTTACAAAGTTTGGCAAACATTTCTTCTTCAGTAAAAGTACTCTGCGTGACAGTCAAACTTGATGATTTGGCTAGTATTACTTGTCCATGAATACAAATGAAGTCACAAATCATTAATTTCAAAATTCAATGCTTTAACACAATTGCTAATTTAATTACTTGACTGAAGATAAAGGTAAAAAAAAAAATGAATTAAAATGAAATTTGTATAGTTAGAACAAAATATCGATCATAGTAATATTCATATACAACTGGAGATTATTTGTACCTTAGTTTTTAGCTCACCTGAGCCAAAAGGCTTAAGGGGGTACTCTACATTGTCATAATGGCTGACTTCCTTTAAAAACATGGAGGAAAAAATCAATATCAGCAATATTTGACTTTTCCTATTCAAATTAAATACCTAGCTGAGTAGCTCAGTAGGTTAGCATACCGATTGGTGAACTCTTGGTCGCAGGATCGAGTCCAGCAGGGGTTTTAATTTTTTCTTCAGATTATCTTCTACTAAAACTGTATTTTTTGACAAAATAAAGTAAATTTGAAAATTTTCAACTTCAAAATATTGTTGTACATATCCTCCACTTTTCATCTAAATCAAATTTCTCTGGTGTAGCATACCTCCTTAAGGGAGCTTTTCTGATCAAAATCTGTCACTATGCCAATTTCAGTCAAAATTGCCACAAAGCATCCTTGGTTGAAGGAGATTCAAGTTTGTGTTAAAGAAAGGAGAATTCCTTTCCAAAGGGAAATGAAAAAATGGGACAGATGTTTCAAAAATCTCACAAACCAAGAAACAAAACAGCGAAAACTTGTAAGCAATATTGTTTATGCAGGGTGTTTTTTTTTTCTTGGAGTCTGTAAGGGGGGGGGGGGGCCGAAA
The DNA here is from genome assembly GCF_947568905.1 of Ostrea edulis. NCBI lineage: Eukaryota > Metazoa > Mollusca > Bivalvia > Ostreida > Ostreidae > Ostrea > Ostrea edulis. Next base: position 17,072,213 of record NC_079168.1, read on the forward strand.
TAAGGCCATATTCCCAATGCTAAAACGCAGGTATTTTCCCCATTTTTGAAAATTTCTATTGTATAATTTTTGGTATCCCCGTGTTGAACATCGTGATACGTCACTCTCGTGATTTCGTTTGTGGTCATTTTTCTTCTTCTTCTTAGCAGAATGAAGAGCACTGCTCTGTATATCTGTATATGAAATACAATTAAGACCTACATGTAATTGGATTAGAAAACATAGGAAATGTTAGGAATTTATAGCGAAAACTTAAAAGGAAATCCTCCTTTTCATTGCGGGTTTTAAATATACATATTCAGGGAGCGGATCCAGGAATTGTAGTTTCGGGGGGGGGGAGGGGCAACTTTATGAGGGGGACTGCGCCTCTTAAAATCCGCCACTGATATTTAAATAAGATTAATGGAATGTAGTTTTGTCATTATTAGGGGCATTGAAGGAAAATTACCGCATCCAATATACAATAGTAGTCTAGAGGTCTTTTTACATCTTAAATGCGGTATACTGGAAAATTGATTGTAAATTTTTATACTCATTATTTCATAGAAATGTAGGAAATTAAATGCAAACTTTTTTCATGAGTTATCTCCCTTACTCAGAAGTATATATACAAAATAAATTTTAGCAAATTTTGCCAAGTGATCTATGGTATTCTTTATAGATTTTGATAAACAACTGTTTTATGCAGATATGCACCTTTTCACCACAAACTGTCTTGGAAAAAGTGGTCTGTGTTTCAATTTCTATGTCAAACTAATTTAGATAGTATGTGATTGATTTTCAAACATGTCCCAGTGACTCGTGTTCTATAGATGCCTTTTATTGTAAAACGAGCTGGGTTTTTTGATAACTTATTAAAACTTTTTTGGGCTAATTTTGTATTGACTTAAATGACTTGTATTATACAAATTTCCTACCACGACTTTCCACCAATTATTTCATTGTTGGCAGGCGCGTAGCTGCCTATACGCAGGTACGCAACTGCGTACACATCATTTACGAGAGAGAGGGAGATTTTTGCCCGTGAAAAGTTTGTGACTCAAAAATAACTAGAAAAAAAGAAAGAACATTCGTAAAACGAATGTAAAGTCAGTCCAAGTACACATGGTGAGTTGGCATAATAAAACACGTTAGGAAATACTTTTGTGAATTCTTTTGGGTTTGGACATTGACAAGAAACTCTGTGGGTTTTTTTATACGCAAAGATATGTGATTTCACAGGTAAAACTCGGGAGCTTGCGGGGGCTCCCCAAGGCTTTGCACTGAACTCACTGGGGGCCTCAAGGCGCTCCCCCACCCGACCCCTTACCATAATCTGCGTACACTTCATTTTCTTTCTGGCTACGCGCCTGGTTGGTGTCTACATTAGCACCAAAGGAACTGACTGCTGATCGCGTGTTAGGTCTACACTACACGTATACATTTTTGGTGAACACAATTTCATTTATTTAGAATGTATCTAATATTTGATGGATCAGTTTTGGCGAAATGAATTAATCAACTGAATAATTACAAAATTTAATGTGTTGCGTATAGTGGAATTTTACCCACATCCACACCTCTGGCAGTTTGTAATTTACTTTGTTTAACATTTGGGCTAATGGGATTTCTTCAAGACAAGTCTTTTATGTGGTGGCTATTCTAGTCTCCCGGAACCCGTAATGTGACATTTATCCCCAAGCCCCACCATTCCGATGCACTTTAATCCCACTAGGTCCGTCGTCCAGGTTGACACGAGAACAATGTTTAATCCACCATAGTCCCAGTTCTTAATTAAGTTGGGTGGAATTTCAAACTGTCGTGCAGTTTTTTCCCCCAATACGTTCGAGAATTTTCGAAATTAATTTTTGTTCTGTTCAGGATGTTAATAATTTTCGTATGCCTTAGAAAGTTATTCTAGTTTTAGATTATCAACTACTGCTGAAGTTTTCATGGCAAAATATCATTATCCTTAAAGAAATTAAGTACGTGTCATACTTACATGCTCGCCAAAGTACATGTAGTATTGCATGGACCGTCCGGGCACAAAGAACAAACACTAAAAATACTTATAAAGTCATTAATAAGAACATACATTAAGTGAATAAAACTAGGTTTTATTATGACAAAAGTCAACAATATCACGTATTATACATGTATAATTCTAATAATTATCATATATGCCTAAGTACAGATAAGATTATTTCAATGTACCATTGACTGATTCAAGGGGAGGGGAGCACCCCCCCCCCCCCCCACCTTTTTTTTCTTAAATTTTAAAGCAATACTATCTGCCCTTTATCAGAATACAATTTAATTTTCACAATTGTTGTGGAATACCTGTTTGTAAATATAAAAATAATATACATGAATTCATTATAATACCACTTTATAATTTCTTTTTTTTTGGGGGGGGGGGGGATAAATATTATCAAACACACGTTATTTCTCCAAATCGGAAGTTTACTCTCCGTCTATATGCTGGTTAGGTTCAATTGGACATGTCCGATTAAAATGCAGCATAATATATATCGAGAGAAAACCCCATTTTAAATGTAGCAGTACTAGAATTTGAGAGAAAACATCAAATTAATTCTGACGAAAGATGTACATAGGAAATTCATACATGCACACACAATGTAGCAATCTTTATCAAAACTCACTAGTCCGACTTGATCAGCGAGAAACTAAAACTGCCTTGTAGAAAATGCCTCAGCACTAGCCTGTCTGGCAAGTGATAAATAAAAAAAACTTGGATCTATAATTGCTTGGGATTTTAAAAATCTACGGTAAGAGTTTTTACTGCATTTGTATTTGTCAGTCACTACAATGCTTTACAGCATCTCCGTGTTCCTGATGAATCATGCCTTCAGCTGTGCTGATGTTTTATTTACGGGCTAGTAATATGTTTATGACGTTGGACTGTCTGTCAGATTAATTAGTCAGTATGACCAGTGTCTCAGATCTTTTCGTGAATGAAGATGAATATATCAATTTATATTTTACATGATGAAATTGATCTGGATGACTGAATAAAGTAATGAATATGATCACAATATATGTATCCCTCCCCGGTTAACACTTTATTTGATGTCAAATTGAGATGTATAAATCAATTATTTTTCTTAAATATTTTACCTTTGGTTAAAAAAAAAAAAATAATGGTCGTCTTTCAAGTCTGTCTATGAAATACGGTGCTAGAGACCGGGAGGCAGCAAGCTAAGGTTATTAAACATGATTGGATGAATTAAAAGAAAAACTGCATTATCTACTCTCAAATTAAACTGTAGCAATAGCGTTATCAAACATGATTGGATGAATTAAAAAAAAAAAACCCTGCATTATTTACTTCAAAATTAGACTAGCCTGTGTACTAAAATGCTGTTAGTTTTACGCCAGATTTCATTATCAGAGTACAGTATATATAAAAAAAACAACAACAAAAAAAACAACTGAAGCTTCCGGGGTTTTCGCCTCGTCGCTCTGCCGGCCTAATGACAATAGGCGTGCTTTGTGAGCGCTGCACTGGGGGCCTAATGACAATAGGCGTGCTTTGTGAGCGCTGCACTAGGGGCCTAATGACAGTAGGCGTGCTTTGTGAGCGCTGATTATGATCTAGTGTATGAAAATCATAGATACAAAATTACATCTTTAACGAAACTGTAAAATCAAACTGGCGTCCATCCATTTAAATAATTCCATGGAATTAGTTTATATCTGTATCCTACACGAAAGAATGATTCAACTCCATATGCATAAATTATACATGTATTTTGAATTTCCACAATTCCTGGATCCGCCCCTGTACATGTAGATATGAGGAGATACTGTCTGTATAAGTTGATAGCTCATCAAACGCACCTCCTGCGATGTGAAAGTGAAAATAGCTGCAATCCTCGCCGGCGGAATTATGGTAAGGTTCAATTTCAGCAACTATTTGCGATAATGTGCTCCACGAAGATTTCCTTAAAGATTACAATTATTCTAAATGAACCCTGTGCTTCCTAATCCCCGTAATGTAGTTCTTGTTCATCAGTGGCGGATCGAGAGGGTTGTAGTCACTCCACTTTACTTCCATAGTTTTAAACAAAACTGGTCATTTTACCAGTTTGCGATATTCACCCCTCTTTGGGGCCGGGGCGGAATAGGCACAAACTTGGGTCGCAATCCGCTCATCCTTTAAACAATTCCTGGATGCGCCCTTGCCCACAGGCACCTTAAATATGGATATTACTACCCCCCCCCCCCCCCCACCTTTTTTCATATTTTTTTTGGTGGGAATAATTTCTCTGAAATGTATGAATTCGTAGTCGATTTCATCCCTCTTCGATTCATGTAATCGTTTCACGCTTTTTTGTAAGCTTTAGAGATTGGCCTTCTACCGGTATAGAGATTGGCCTTCTACCGGTATAATAAAATTCATTTTATTATATACCAGTAGAAGGCCAATCTCTAAATACATGTATCCATACTTCCGGTGCCTGTGCCCTTGCTCGTGGAGAACAATACGTAAAGTGCACTTGTAAATATATTACCATTTTGTCTGTAATGATAATACGGGTGTATTCAATACCACCTCCTAATAAAAACACGGGGGTGGGGGTGGGGGGGTATCGTATAGACTCTCATTATTATCATTACAGACAAAATTACCGGTTCCTGTGATTAGACAAATATTGATTTATGTTCACAAAATAAAAATTAAATCAAAATCGGAACCAGGAAAGCTTAATTGATTCCCAACTACATGGAAATGGACATAAGATTTTAATAGTGATATTGTTTAGCTACAGTTCATAATGCATAAGATATAATTGCAAAAGTCTATCTGTTAGTTGGATAATATCTTGTATACAATATAAGAATTTCATAAGTTAACATCAGGGACCTATATACTAACTAGTATATAGGTCCCTGTTAACATCAACACTGTTCCAAGTATCTGATTGAAATCATTACTTCTTTTTACTGGCTAACAATTTATATTTATATTAATTTGTCTTGAAAATGAAAAATCCATCGTACCACTGGACTTGTTCATAAAATGAAATTGATCCAACTTCGCCCCAAAATCACAGATTATACAGTGGCGGATCTAGAACTCACTGTGTGTGTGTGTGTGGAGGGGGAGGGGGGGGGGGGGGGGCTTTTTTGGTCAAGCAAAGGAGATATGGTTTTGGTATTAAATGTTAATGAAAATTGAAACATCCATACTTCTTCATTATACTAGCCCGAATATTTAGAAATAATTGTCAAAGTGCACAAATGATCTTACAAAGATTTGGCCTAAAAGCAAAATATGCTTGACCTGGACCATTTAAATTGGCTTTAAAAGTGTTTCAGGTGTTTTCCCCCAAAAAGTCACTAAAATGATTTTAAAAGATTTGAGATGACCTTATAGAAATTAACAAATTTTGCACTAATCAAAATTTATAATCCATAGTTTTGAAATGTTTGAGTGGAGTATGAATGGTTGGTATGAGTGATTATATATCAATTGTACATCTTACCTTTAAAAGTATATATTATGATGCACTTAATTTCTATTTGTACAAATAAATTTAAAAAAATTAAGCCTAAAAAAAATAATTTAAAAAAATTATTATAATCCGAGGATTAATGTGCATTAAATTATACTTTGTTGTACAATATGAAAAAGGTACAAATTAAACAAATATTAGAAAGAGATTACATATCTTAATGGTAGTATAAGTTAACCACATTCACTAACTGCAAAATTGTAGCTCTCTGAGAAAATATTGGGACAGATCTGTACCAATTAATATTTTCTCAGAGAGCTACAGTTCTGCAGCTATGCATTCACATGATTATGAATTTCACAATATTTCATATGAATTTAAACGTAAAAATTAAAATGTATCCTTTGCCTTTGTATTGGGTGATGTATATTGCAACATAATTTTCAATGTTCATGCTGAGAATTGCTTTGCCATTATTTTCCAAATATCACCATATAAGCCTACAATATTACATATTATGTATCAAATGAATTATTTATAATATTGACTGAAATAGCATGATATGTTGATCATGATATGAAATGCTTATAAAAGTATTAGATGGCAAATTACAACCTCACAAAGTCATTCACCCAGTAATTGTAGATAAGGAACAATGAGAAACAAAGTCAGGGGCTTGCTGAGCTGTAAAGAACATCCCATGTGTATTATACACAAAGGGGTTAGTTGGGGTAAAAGTCACAAGACAAAACCTGGGTACAGATATAAAAAAAAAAATGGACAAAAAATGCAAGGACAAAGTCAATATTAGAAGTTTATTAACAAAATGTCACAGGACATAATACTGATTTTTATATAAATTCAGGGGGGAAATCTGTTCCTTTTGTAAAGTTTACAAAAATGCATGTGTAAAATATATGTTATATTTTTTATGAGATTGTTTTTCAATTTTAAACTATAGATTTTGATAATTATTATTAAATGCTTATTCCTTTTATCATATCTATTGCAAAATATGAATTAAAATAGAATTTTCTTTTACTGATATAGATTACTAATAGGCTTTGTAATCATTGGGTTTACAAATTGCTACACAAGATCTGACATTTTTCACATAGCTTCTGCGTGCATGAATGTCATTTGATTCCATATCAACATATCAATTAATAAGCAAGATTCAAAATGTGAAATTACTTTGAAAAAAAAAAACCAACAAAAAACTTGATGACTGATAATCTATAATATGCATGATAGTTCAAATTTTCTTATGAATATATATGTATATCAAATGATATGTCAGAACAATCAATTTGCTATTATGGTACGTACATGTATATGCTTTCATAATTTTGCTGTTGTGTGATAATGAAATATTGTCAAATTAAAAAAAAAAGTGAAATTACAATTTATTGTCCTTAGGTTTGTAATCAAGAATGAAGGAGTAAATGATAACCCAGTGGTGGATCCAGAGGGGGTGCTGGTTCAGGAAATTTTGCTAAAATAAAGTAAAAATAACACATTTTGAGGGTGGACCCCCCTCCCTTGATAACCAAAATTAGTGGTAAAATTCCCCTCTCTCAAAAATTCCTGGATCCATCCCTGTAAGCATTAGACAATCATTAATTTGTCACTCCATTATTCATAATTTCTTCATTGGACACATGGAGGCCAACTCTCACATGTGTGTATATAGACATAATTCCAATTATTTTGAAAATAAAGAGGTCAAAGTACCAATTGAATTCAATATAAAATATATAAAGAATATCTTATCATGGATATAAAGATTAAAACATTTCAATCATGTTAATTAATAGATTTTTAGGTCAATTGATTCTCTCATGTGACCTATTGCTAGTGGTCAGCTTCTGTTGTGACAGTAAACAAAACATCAAGCTTGTAAATATCATGATTCCTAGGGTAGAAATTCTGACTCCAGGAGGAACCAAACTTGATATATAGTGTTTATGTGTAAAACATTTCAATTTAGATAACATCTTCCTTAATGCTATTGATGCTTTTAGGTAAAGAAGGAACAGGTAATTGTAAATTTCATAACCTCGATCAGTGATAATAATAATAAAATTTATATACATGCAGCCTTATATAAAACAGTTTATTACTCTAAGGTGCTTTACACAATCTGATTAAAATAAGATCTTTGATCCGCTCCGTTATTGTTATGTCGTTTCAATAAGATCTTTGATCCGCTCCGTTATTGTTATGGAGCGGATCAAAGATCTTATTTATAACAATAACGGAGCGGATCAAAGATCTTATTTTAATCAGATTGTGCTTTACAAGGGCAAGAAGCGGAATGCAACAATAAAATAGAATTAAATGACATTATGACAACTTATACATGTATCTGTAAATTAAATTATCAAAATAAAACACTAATAGCTAAAAGTTGGTTGGTTTTTTGGTTTTTTTTTTTTGGTATTTGATAATTAAAAACACAGTTTATATATACATGTTAGAATCTAAAGGTTTTGATACTAGCTTTAAAATAGATGGAACCAAAATGGTCATAGTAATTACATGTCTTTATGATTTAAAAGAATCCTAATTCGTTAATTTTGTTGACACTAGAATATTATAAATGATGGATGCATTGTCAAGAAAAACAGAGAGATGTACAAAAATTGTGACGCTTGCAACTCCAGGGTTCTGATTCAAGGTCAGATCCTAATAGTGTTAAAAGTGTATATCAAGTTTATAATTGTAAAATGTTTCATCAGTATAGACGCTTTTGGGGGAATGAATTACACCTTATATTATACTTCTACTGAATATTAGAATTTAGCATATAAATGCATGCCTAGAGCAAGAAAAGTTACTGTATTATATAGATTTCATTCATATTGAGGTTAGTAATACTTTTAACTAAATAACTCAGGTATTTAGTTAAGGTCAGTGTCTTGTTGATATTTTTGATGTGTGTATGCATGTGCGTGTATGTGTGCGTGTGTGTGTGAAATACAAAAAAATCCATAAAGGTTTGTTTCAGAGTTTTGAGTAGTGATCAGTTTTAGCAATCATCAACAGCTAGGGTATGAATCTGTACACTCATCTTTGTTAATTTCTAAAAAGACTTAAATTGCATTTCAAAAGTAGTCAAGTGTTATGTGAAGGAGATTTCAGGAACATATGTTCCTGCTAAATGTGTGTGATCATACATTTGGGGTGTCAATGGATGGAAAATCATCTGAAGATCGAAGTTTTGAAGAAATTGAAATACTTTTTTGAATATTAATCAATCTTATTTTCATTCTAAAATCCTGTACTCAAAGGAATTTTCTTTCAATTACATATGTAAGTGCATTAAATTGAATTATTTTTCTATTTCTTACTTACATTTAAAACAGTTATGTTTGTCATTTTGTTTCTCAAAGTAGAAAATATTTTCATGTAGATTTTTCTTCCAAGATTATTATTCCTTAGATTTCAATTTAGAACATTCAAGTAAAAGAAAATAAGACTCTAAAAAAGGAGGTCTCCATGTGAATTGAGAGAAAGAAACGGAAATTATAAATTCTGTGGTGACATTAAATTTCATTTCATAATTTTGCCAGCTATAATAAGGTATGATATGAGATTCAGGGTGGTACATTTATGTGCATACATGTACCTTGTATCTCCAATTGAAAATTGATTGCTTTAAATCAATTTCAACATTATGAATATCCTACAAAAGTAAAACATAATGATTTAAAGTTTAAAAAACACATTGTTTCACTCCTGAAACCTTGACCTCACATGGATATATATTGGTATTTAGTGTTGGTAGGTTTTGGTTCTTTTTGGGTGGATTTTGGATAATGTAGTGAATTTCAGTTAGTTGTAGCACAGTAACATGGAGTGAGCTTGCTTGCTTCCTGATATCTAGTCAATCACTTTTTAAGACATACATATTTTTCAAACTCGCATTGCACATATTTGTTTACATTTTTGGTAGGAGTGTTTTATATGCTCACTATATATGTCATCTTCATATATAGATGTGTAATTGTTTGCAAAAAGAGGAGACATCTAAATTCCTAATAAAAATGATAATTACATTTAAATCATAATTGTGCACTTCATGTACTTTTTACATGCAAAATCATTTCATATAATTATATGGTTCTTGTACTTTCTGTCCATATCTGTAAGTCTGTCTGTCACAAAGTCTTAAATTGTGCATTAAAATGCTTCTCCTCCTGTATGGATTATCTAATAAACTTGAAACTTTGTACAATGCTTCATTGCCATATGCAGATGTGCACATTGTTGGGAGAGGATTTATTGTTATCCTAAAAGTTATAGTGGTTCGATCCAAGAGGGATGCGGGTATAAAATAGCTTGTGACCATTTCTCCTAGTTGTAAACATATTGCAGAGTCTTGAATTTTTTTTTTTTTTTTATTTTTTTTTACAATACTTCATTATCATTTAATGATGTCTAGATTTCTCTGACCCAGGAATCTAATATTTTCCTAAAATCTACAGTGGATCAAAAACAAGTATTTTAAGTGTTGTTTTTTTTTTACCCTTTATTGAATAATCTTTGTAAAATTGCATGTGCAAAAGTAAAGATGCTTTGAAAATTCAATTACAAAATTAAACATTTCACTGGTTTGTTAAGGTACTCACTACACTAAAGCTTTATGACACTATGTTACAAGATGGCGATTTAAATGTTTTGGGAAAGTATTTGTATTGATCGATTTATTCGTCTATAACACCATAGCTAAGTGGTTAATTAATAAAGCATTGGGCAAGAGAGAGAGAGAGAGAGAGAGAGAGAGAGAGCATTGGGCTGGTGAACTACAGATCTTGAGCTCAAATCCACCAGTCTTTTGTTCATGTGTTGAAATAATATTTTTGAAAATCATGTTTTTATCCAAATTTGCATTTTTTGCTGTTTTTGGCATACACACTTATTGTATATCATCAGATCTTTTTTAAAATATTAAATCAATTTGTACTGATTTGAGAAACTATTTCCCGGTGTAGTGAGCCACCTTAAATGTAAACATAAAAAGACTCCAGTCTTTGTTTACATGACACAGAATGAAGGCTAAAATATTGCTTTTATTCCTGCATCCAGAAGGTTAAAAGTTTGGCTGTGAACACAGATTCAGTTATACTTTTCATGTTTAACATTTAATAAAATGAAAACAAAATTTAAAAGAAACCAAACAAAAACGTAAACGTCCTGCTTGAGAATTTTTCACTTGTATGGAGACGTCACCATTGCCAGTGAAGGGCTGCAACATTTAGGTCTATGCTCGGTGCTTATGCCCCTTTGAGCAGGGGTGGATTAATATTGTGTCACACATTTAGTTATGTCATATAACTGTAAACAATGTCTCTAGAGGATTTGGGTGTTGCTCAACCGGAAATTTAATAAATGAATGCATAAGATTGGGTCATACTTCTTTTTGGACTAGAACATCCAGGACTGAACTTTCTTAGGGTCGAGATGTCTGCTAACCGTTTATTCGTATTTACCTGTCAAAGTCTTTTTGACGCTTCAGGTATAGGAGAAAGTACTTTGACTTCAGAATGAATGTGATTGTCAGAGGGAGAATGATGGACCGAAGCATGCATTTTGTAAAATGATTCTTGTGTTGTTAAATCTTCGAGAATCTTGTTGGAGATGTCTGATTCGGTTCACGAAACAACTTAGCATCATCTAGCAGTAGCAGATTTCACCGTAAGCACTTAATTAACACTAATTTTAATATATTGTAAACAAATTGTAACTGTAAGCTAGGCTATTCCAAAATTCCACAACATATCAGAGGAACCGGTAATTTAGCCTGTACATAATGATAAGAGTAGGGGTATATACCACACACCCCTAATAAAAGCACTGGGATTACTGAATCAGAATGACAATTGGGATGGGGACGATAAAAGCAGAATTTTCGAATTGTTTTGAAGCGAAGTTTTGAGTAAGAAATGGTGCCATTCCTTTTGGGTTATTTTTTTCATTGGGGATGGTACCATAGGGCCTACTATTATTATTACAGACAAAAATACCGGTTCCTGTGAATATTCACACCTGACAACCTGTAAAGGGTTGTAAATAGAGAATGTGAATAGCTGCATGTAAATAAGTTAGTGCTCTAACTGCATAATTTAATACCGTTCAATTTTATTCTAATATTTTTGTGATAGGGTTATATGTATACAATTAAAATTGCATGGGAAAGATTTTAGTAATGCAGAGCTCTAATATAATTTAATTTCTCATGTTGTTTAGACATTTATCCATTAACACATGTATAGGTCTACATAATTTAGGAGTGTAATTACTAGATATAAAGTTAATGTCATTCCTTAGCTTGCAAGTACATTCTTAAGAATCATGACAAACAAACACTCTTTAAGATACAATTTTCTGCTTTATTACTATATTCATGGGATAAAAGTCCCCACCCTGTGTTTTATTTGGGATATTTATTCCCATTCATGCTCAAATAGGATATTCACTGCCATTTCATGTTCATTATGGGACATTTCCTCCTATGGGACATTGTATCCCATTTTGAATTTAAATGTGGGAGTTAAAATCCTATGGGAGAAATTATATTTTTTCTCCCATGGGATTTTTGGTGGGAGTGAAAATCCCCCAAGTGGGATTAAAAATCCCTCCAAAATCCCATGGGATTTTTTGATTTCAGGTGAAATATCTTAAAAACTACAATAGTTACAAGTGTAAATGTTGGTGCATGTCTTGTGGACATAAAATCCCATCTTTTTTTGTAAAGGGTTTATTTGTATCCTTAATAAAAGGGTTGGCGAAACTCCGGACTTTTGTCGTGTCCAGAGTTAAATGTCACACTGTTATATACATGTATTTTGAATTTCCACAGTTGCAATTGGTTTGAAGTGATTTCATATGCTTTGTTATATTCTTTTAAATACCCAAATGCTGATAAGGCAAGCAAACGGATCGATTATTGTACTCTAAACAACTGTACAGTATGAGTATGAAGTATGCACGGTAATGTAGTCATTATAATGCCCATGTGTCCTGTAAGAAATAATACAATTCTTAATATCAGTCACTTGAACTGTGATTGTTTTGACCAATCATAATACGTATAGGCAGGGGCGTAGTCCATCTCTCCCCGAGTATGTTCAGAGTCGTCCTCTTCCCGGATGTTGGTTTTACCGAAAACACACTCATTGTAGCTAGGTGGCGCTGCAAAAAAGAAACTTGAATGCAATCCAAAATTTATATAGTTTGTTGTAGAAATATCTCTAGTTTTATTGAATGATAATTGTTTTTAAAAGATGCTATAAATATACTCTGACTACAGTAAGGAAGTAGTGGACTCCTAAAAAACATTTTAACATAAGGATAGATTCTTGTCATAATCCTTACACATTAAAAGATATATAGGCACAATGTGTACATGTGCTTTCTTCAGTTCTAAAACATGTGGGTCATTAATCCACATTACTTTGTCTTTCGTTGCAGTTGTGAATTTAATGCGAAAATAGGGTCTGAGGAACTTGAACCCATATTTACGGTGGAATCAGCGGTGCAATAAAATATCACTTTATTCCCTCAACTAAAAAAATTCAATAGTATCTAGAGATTGTTTTGTTTCCCCAGCTCCCAAATTGGAAATGATCCAAATTGAACCTCCTCCCCTTAGTGTACTGCATGGTATGGAGGAGAAAGCATGAGGAGGAACATAGACATTGTGAACTCCAATAAGCCATATAGGAGAAGGGTTCACAAACTATTTTACACCCCCACTCCTATTAGATCCACTATAACTTTTAGGAAAATAATTGGATCCTCCTGTCCCAAAACTATACACATCTGCAAATGGCAATGAAGCATTGTACAAAATTTCAAATCTATCCAATAAGCCATATAGGAGGAGAAGCGTTCACAACGGAGGGACGGACGGAAACTACAAAACAATATGTCTTCCCCAGAAAGGGGGAGACATAATAAGCATAACAAACCCCCACAATAAGAAAAAGATTTTCAGAACTATTGAAAATAAGTTTTGATTAACAAAAGTAACAGACTATAGAAATGATGCGCGATATTTTGAATTGGCTACCTCTCTGGAATCTGGAAACAAAATAAATTATCCTACCCCTAATTTTTTTTTTTTTTTTGAGGAATCATTTGGGAAATCATGATTATCTTATTTCTATATTATCAGATTGTAATTATGTCATTATAGGTGCCTTATTTTGCCATTATTATCATTATTATATGAAAAACAAGAGGTTTTTAAAGCACTTTAGTATATGTATATTACAATGGTTAGATCACTCTGCTCGCTTATTTCGTTCCGTAGCAAAACGGCGATGAGCAAAAGTGCGAGAGCGAAGGAAGAGGCCTCAAAGGATAGAAAATACGAAGGAGTAGTCTCGATCATTCTGACGTTAATTTGTGCATTCGTTAGTCTCGATAATCCAGACGTTTTGTGTACTCTCCATTTTGTTTATTATTTTTTTCTGAAATCAAAGTGAGGCCTATCAAAATTCTATTAACGAAACTGATTGGCTACTTAAAGGGGTAAACCCTACATCCATAGAAACTACTTTGAATAAAAGTATTGATAGTTGAAGCAATATAATTTCCTCTGAAAGAAAAGAACAGATTCCATGTTTAAAACATTTTTCTGGAAAATATCTTTTTGGACTCTTCCTTGCATAGCAAATATGTAAGTTGAATGTGACACCTGGGATGTTCCTGTAATTATGTAAGTTGAATGTGACACCTGGGGTGTTCCTGTAATTATGTAAGTTGAATGTGACACCTGGGATGTTCCTGTAATTATGTAAGTTGAATGTGACACCTGGGGTGTTCCTGTAATTATGTAAGTTGAATGTGACACCTGGGGTGTTCCTGTAATTATGTAAGTTGAATGTGACACCTGGGGTGTTCCTGTAATTATGTAAGTTGAATGTGTCACTTGGGGTGTTCCTGTAATTATGTAAGTTGAATGTGACACCTGGGGTGTTCCTGTAATTATGTAAGTTGAATGTGACACCTGGGGTGTTCCTGTAATTATGTAAATTGAATGTGACACCTGGGGTGTTCCTAGTTTAAAATACAATACCTTATCGTTTATTTGATTCATGCTCACAATTTTAATCAGACACAATTGAAAACACATTTTCTTTCAAAAATGGTGTTAATTTTTTGTTTACTAGATCAGTGCCATTTAAAAGGGCATTTTGTTTTTCTCTAGAAAGAGTGAAAATGGGAAGGCGATGGTGTGCTCCTTTGCCATCACTTCTTCACAATCGGAAGTTGTCAATACGTGTTCTTGATACTTTAAAGCATATACTGTAAAGTTGGTCACAATCTGATCAATCTGATTAAAATTAGATCCTATGATGACAGGATCTAATTTTAATTAGATTGCAATCTGATTAAAATCAGCACCTCGATCGGATTTTAAAATAAAGAGTTTGGCGATAACGTTATAATGTGGAAGATTATTTTAGACCATAACTGTACTGCATGTTTTTGTGTATCATATGTAAATCTGCAAATCTAAATTTTAATTCATTTTACAAAAATGATTTGTTCTATAATAATCATCAGGCTCAGTGCATTATCATATATATATATATATATATATATATATATACATGTACAATGTACTTATGGCGAATGCATTTAATTTTGCTATAATGAATAAACCTTTTTGAAAACATTTTTTTTTCATCACCACCCCCCCCCCTCCCCCCAAATTATGAATAGTAATATTATCTAAGTATTATGGTAATCCATAAAAAACAAGAATTCCTATCTTTTATGGGAGCAAACTGTGTGCCAAAAGTTTGTAGCAAATGTGTGCCAAAGAAAACATTTCTATACGAAAAATACACTTGCAGCAAATGCCAAAGAAAAAATTTCCTGCAAATTTGCAGCAGCTGTGTGCCAGAGGGTGTATATTTTGGTAAGGGAACTGCAAAACATAGTTGTTATTCAAAAATTGTTGCATGCAAAATAGCTCAACTTAGCTTTTATCCAATTTTTGCTCTAAAATTTATTGTGCTTACGTAAATTCGACATTGGCGAAGCTCCACCCATAGGCGGTGCTGACGGCTCAGGCCCGGAGGGAGGAGGTAAGGCGGGTGGTCCAGTGGCTGAAACACCATATTGCGTTTGGTACTGTTGAACAACAGATTGGAGAGGTATTGTTCCAATGATGATCAACAAAGGCACGTGGAGGTCTAAGGCGGGACCAGACGGATCGACAATTAACTGTATCATAAAAAATTCACATAATTATATAATGTATGGAATTCCGGTATTACATAGTAATGATAATGACAAGGTTTAACATTATTCCGTTTAACTCAAGTCTTACTTCACAATATACACAGTAATTGCGTAAAATTCCGATATTTGTCACAATGATAAAATGTAATACCAGTATGTATTATACCAGAGGCCCATGGACCACATCGCTCACCTGAGTCGCCCTGACAAATATTTAAAGATATTCCCTATATATTCGCATGTATAACTTTGATCCCTATTTTGGTCCCATCCTATCCCTGGGGGCCATGTTTTTACAAACTTGAGACTTCACTATGTCAGGAAGCTTTCATGTAAATGTTAACTTCTTTGGCATAATGGTTCTTGAGAAGAAGATTTTTAAAGATTTTCTCTATATATTTGTACGCAAAATTGATCGCCTATTGTGGCCCCAACCTACTCCTGGGGGCCATGATTTTAACAAACCTGAATCTGCACTATGTCAAAAAGCGTTCATGTACATTTCAGCTCTTCTGGCCTATTGGTTCTTGAGAAGAACATTTTTAAATGACCCAACCCTTTTTTGCATTTTTGTGATTATATTATATCCCCTTTGAAGGGGCCCTTCATTTGAACAAACTTTAAAGCCCTTTACCCAAGATGCTTTTTACCAAGTTTGGTTGAAATTGGCCCAGTGGTTCTGGAGAGGAGGTCGAAAATGTAAAACGTTTGCAGACGGACGGACGACAGGCGATCAGAAAAGCTCATTTGAGCTTTCAGCTCATGTAAGCTAAAAACTTAGATGCTGTCATAGGACAGTAATACCCCCAAGCAAGTGTTTGCCTTTAAGTATACTCTCCGTCGAACTTGTGTAACTAGCAAAGAATTTTATGATTTACTTGAATATACATGATCAAATTTAGCATAGAATGCTGTAGTGAAAATCTGAAGTCTGGGAGTAATATATTATCGCTACATTGCCAGATATTACATTTTTCATCTCGATTTCATATGTTGTACTTTAAACATGTACATGCATAAAGTGCTGACTAACGGGAGCGATAGTATATAGTACTACTTAGATGTGGTAATGAGCACGTGACGGTAATTTTGAAAATAGTCATGGTATTCTAATGCAACTTGGCATCATGTTTTTCATATGATTCGTTCATAACTTAACAGTGTTCGAAATTAACATATGCCCGTCAGTCTGTGACTGGTTAAAAGTCTGGCGGACTGACTGATATTTGTTTTAGTTAGTCCGATGGGACTGGTTAATTTTTTAAAGCATCATTTTGGAAAATATACGGCTGGACTGGTGACATAAAAAGTTAGCTTCAAGCCCTGCAGTTAATAAAGGATAAATCCATACCTTCTGAATAAATTCATAACTTAATAAAGAATAAATTATGTTTGAAAAGGAGTTGTGGAAGATTTTTAAAGTTTTTAAAAAAGACCAAAAAAAAAATCTCAATTTCTGCCCCCTTATAAGACACTTACGCGAGTATAATAATTTATATTTCATCACAATTAAAGATTTGCACGTCTAGGTAAATGGACAATGATTTGGCTACTGCATAAAATGTAAGAGTAGTTCTGGTAATCAAGTTTTTCTACAATAACATGTTGTTTTGAATAACATGGCATATATCCAAATGTAGTGTAGTTTTAAGTTTGTTCACACCCTGACCCTTTGGCTAGGATAGGTCTACAAGAGTGTTAAATGTTCTACAAATGATCATAAAAGGAAAATTATCTCAAATTCTTCTCGTAAAGAACAACAAGGTAAAAATTCAAATTAGTGTAATATTTAAGCATCCTCATGTGGTTTAGATTCAAGTTTGTGCACACCCTGCACGCTCGGACCTGAACTGGATTCAATCATACATGGGGGAAATGTAACTGTTCAGGTAAGCATTGTGGCGCACGGGCCTCAAGTGCTTTGTTCTTTTGAATGCAATTATTGTTGATATACAAATATTTGTTTACCTCCAAGTAGTAATTAATATCAATGATGCTGCATCCCACCAGGTAGGATGGCGGTAGTGGCGGGATAACAAGCCGGTCCCCAGACCAGTTTTCTGTCTCCCCCGGGTGAATATCTTGATGGCCAATTCTACTGATTTCTGCAGAAACTGTCTTTGATTTTGATGTAGCATGGAAAATTGTGGTCTGAATGAATAAGAATAACACCTAAGAGACATGATGCACAATTTAAGGAAAAGCTGTTTCCAAGAGAGCACTTTTTAACAGTAAATATATACTCAGTTTAAAAATACAAGTATATTTCACAAGAACAAATGATGAAATTGTATTGACGTATTTATCCTCATTCAATTTGATCATTCCCAGAGATTCAAAATATTATAATTCCAATGTTATTTATTACAATTGTTTTGATTGGACAAAAATAAAGCTGAACAAGAGTTTATACACCAATAAACCCGAAAACACGATGTGTTCATACACGCCTGAAAACAAATAACATAGTGCGGGGAAACTATTCAAATTTTTGCAATTGTTAATAAAGTGAATGAATTGGAATTATAAGAATCAAACATTCTTTTTGAAGAATTCATCGATGTGTAAAATCCGGACATTTTACTCTCAAACTTAACATAAAAGAAGCACTTTTATTCAGTTTGTGAGTAAAATGTCCGGATTTTACACATCGATAAATTCTTCAAAAAGAATGTTTAATCCTATAATAAAATCAAATGAAAAAGATTTTCATCATTGCAATTGATGAAATGAATGGAATATTATTTCTTGATATAATTAAGTCAGACGTCAAATCTCATTTTACCAAAAAATATTACTTCTTGTTTTCGTTTTTAGTGTAAGCTCTTGCATACTATTTACAAAACATACTTATAGTATACCAAATGCAGCTGTACTTTTCCTCATGTATTTACATTTATGTAGTTCACAACATGAAATCAACAGCAAATAAAGAATTGCATCATATTACAATCACCTTTATCAAACCGTCATACGGATCACTCACAGATTACTGGATAGCATAGACAGACGTCCAACGGATGAAAATGTGACAGAACGCAATCCGGTGGTCATCCGTTGATGGGACTCTCGCAGTTATTGTATGACGTGTATAAAATAACCATACAATTACCGGAGAGTTACCGGACTTCACCGATCGAGTAACGGGTACATACCGGTTAAAACGCATGAGAAACTGAGAAAACGGTCTTCGAGTGGTAGACGCGGTCGATGTCCAGAGCACCTCCGGTTTACGTCCGTCATGTCCAGTAGTTACATTTATCCAGCCGCAGCTCGGACTTCAACATACATGAACGGAAGTAAACCGGACAAAACACAACTTCCGTATACTAAGCGGGCACGTTAATTCGATGGTGTCTGTTCCAAGTTTGAACATGCTCAAAACTTTCACAGGATAGAACAGACTTTACAGGACTTCGTCAGACAGGCATCATAACCCGCCGAAAGTTTTATTTGTATGTATGCTGTTTTACGTTCCTTCACTCATTTAAAGACATCAACAACTTTAAGGGAAGTGCTGCAAATTTAGACCTATGTCTAGCGCTTACAGCCGTAGTAGTGAGGTTCAACACCTACCGTAACACGGGGCCGTATCCGCCAACTGGGAAACGACTGGTGGAGACGAACGGACTGAAAATATTCTGGTTATTTCTCTCGCTAAGATTAAGTAGGGCGGAAAATATTATGAAATCTACCTTTAACTCACCATATGAAGTTTGACATAAGTACCGCAAACTCTGCTGGTCATGTTCTGGATTTCCGCTTGGAAGGTTATTGCTTCACCAGGGACGTATCCCACTCTGTCCAGTCTTAACATACCTGCTATCGGTCCTGACTTACAGCACAGACAACATAGGAACTTATTCTGCTGGTTTTGGGTCCCACTCTGTAATATCGGAATAAAATATGTGTGTACACATATCACCCTGGTACTTTCTATTTACTACTAGAATTAATGTAACGTGCAAATGAAATTAAATTACTTCAATTACATAGCTCTTTGCTTCCACGAAATAGATAATTAAGAAGTATGACAAATCTCCACCCGTTGCTTTAAGATAGCTCACTACACTAAGGCCAATTGAACTTAATTAGTAGATTATCATCCGGGGTCACAAAAAATATGGGGCGGGTGGGAGGATTTTATTATTTAATTTTTATTTCCCGAAAAAAACATTAAGACAAAAAGCATCACACAAAGTGTTAATCAAGTTAACATTCAAAAGATATAAAACCAATATTCTGTGACTTTAATCATTCACTCATGTCACTGGGAAGCAAGTTTGTTTGAAATCGTAATTTTTTGCGAAAATAAAAAAAAATCGGGGTGGGCCCTTTTTGAGGGGCGGGCGGGGATGATAATCTATTAATTAGTTTTAATTGGCCTAAAGCTTATACTCTTTATGACACTACGTCACAATGTGGATATTCCAATGTTTTGTGAAAGTATTTGTTTCGATCGATTTGTTTTTCTAACATCTTCTAGATCAGTGGTTAAAGCATTGGGTTGGTGAACCGCAAATCTCGAGTTCAAATCTGCCAGAGTCTTTTGGTCATATGTGTTGAAATAATATTTTTGAAAATCATGTTTTTATCCAAATGAGCATATTTTCTGCCTTTTTGGCATATATACTTACTACATGTATATATCATCATATCTTTTATGATCAAATCAGTACGTATATTGATTTGAGAAGCTATTTCTGGGTGTAGTGAGCCACCTTACGTTATACTGATTAACATTAGTCCAGTCAGAAATGAAAGATACTTGTGCGTTGGGTTGTGTGTTCAAGTCTAACAATGCAATGACAGTGAACGGTCTCTTCGTAGTATGATCAAACTTCCACGGCTTGTCAATGGTTCCTTTGATAGTGTACCGTACATATCCAACACCGCCTTCAAATGACGAGGGCAGGTTGGGGGGAAGTTGGAAGGAAAATGGATAGACGTGCTGGCCAGGGGGCAGACGGTTATCATCACCCATCCCCATACCTGTATAGTAATTATATATATTACAGAAAATCAAGTTATTTTTACCAAACATACCTGTATAGTACAAATATATACTTAATAGTTCGAGTCAGTCAAAATAATTGACGTTATACAATATTCTATCATAGATTTTATAGATCTTATAGAGCTTGAAATATGTCTCCTATTTAGTCATTTGTACTATTTTCTATAATTTTTAATAAAGTGAATTAATAAAATGACGCAAATTTTAAGGGTTTTGGGAAAAAATTAAGTTCTCTCCAACAACGTAATTCAAGAAATCAAAAGATTTTGTCATTTATTTCTCCGGGAGTGGAAGAAATCATTGCTTCTTTTATCGTTTAGTACATTTTTCTAAACAATTAAGACACCACGACTTACATTACAATTTGAAAATTTTAAGGGGAGGGGGGGGGGGGTCGGCTGCGACCCCTTAATTAAATCCGCCACTGATAATGGGATATTGCTACATAAATACGGGGAGTTGATGATGGAGAAGCTGAAGTCATCCCGTTTATCATAAAGTTGAGTTGTTAGTTTGCCGTTAATATCTATTTTCAATAAAATATCTAAGTATGAAGCAGAAGTGGATGACTCTGTGGTGTCTTCTATTTCGAGTTCACTGGGATATATCGAATCGACATATGAATGAAAATTAGCATTGGTAATAGATAAAATGTCGTCGATATATCTAAATGTTGCATTGAAGGCCAAAGCAATAGATTTTCGATTATTGAATATAAGTAAATGACAGAGGATAAAATGTTTAAAAGCGGGGGTCGATAATTTATAATTACTTTTTAATTTGAATACAACCATTCCTACACAGGATTCAACCAACCCCTACGGCAATTTACTATGGAGGCTGTAGATGTCTGTGAGAAGGGGTTAGAAAGTGGCCCATATTTTTCTTTATACAGATAATTCTTAAGAATTATATAGCCTATCAGGTGACGCAATGAATACTTGTTTGAGTGATATATAGCATTCGGTCAGACCCCCTACCTCTTGCTCAAACACTTCAACACGGTTAGAAAATTCCGTGTAAATTGGTCTAAGTCGTTCGTTGCTTCATTTGTTTTTAAATAACAGAAAAATAAAACACCTAAAATTCAATTACATCAATGAAAAGACAACATCACTACAAATATATACCATAAACGTCAGGAAGAAAACTTAATTAAGACGATTATTAATGATAATTGAAATATGATACCATCATGGTGCACCATGCAGACAGACAGACAAAGTAATCACTAAATGTTGCTCCGTAGGCATCACAAAACTAGGCATACTGAAGTTTACCAAATACTGCACAAACCTCTCCCAAACACGGGAACAATTTGGTGGAAGTAGTTCTCTGTGGCGCTGTAATGTCTAGTTGTGGTACGTCTGTGTTTTCCACTTCCGGTTCTATGTCTTTCTGACCAGTGCACATAAGCCAATCCCTTAAACGTCAGTCTTACTTCTGAAATTACAAACGGCCATATTGACGACATCTTCTTGTTTTATCCACAAGCAAATAATAACAGTGAGTAAAAGCTATATAGCAAATGAAAACTAACCAGATGATTTTTAGGAAAAGAAAAGATATAGTTTAAAATATTTAAATACAAAATAAAAGTCCAAAATATCTAATTTCAAAGGACAAAAATACTGGGAAAAGATCCTGACAGAAGATGTGTGCAAATATACTGTTTACAACCTTTAAGCCACTGGTACTAAAATACCTTGCAAAACTATTTTAAAACTGTCTTGAAGAATATGAATCTGAACTGAGCCCTCTTCAACCCCATCTCGTCGCATTTTCGAGTGTTGTAGGTCAGAGTCTCAGAGACGCCATGTTGTAGGTCAGAGTCTCAGAGACACCATGTTGTAGATGACGTACTACACCTTTATTACCTAGCTTTATGGGTCGTTCTTCACTGTGTCAGAACTCACCGCTCAAGGAATGTTTCACTCAAAAGATCACCAGAGAATAGAATAAATCTATAAAACGCTAAAAGAAGATGCCAACAACAGCAGTATCCGGCATTTTTCAAGTAGACATAATAACAACTGCGAAGTTTCTGGTAGGAACCTTATAAAATTGAGTAGGATCACTAGCCATCAGACTATAACTTAAACTCCCCCAAAGCCCCAAATGCGATCGTGAACGTATTACCTCTCATCTTCATTTCTGCGTCTAATTCCAGAACCAGCCTTCCATTTATGATTTGTCCCGCAAAGAATACCCCCTGGGGGTTTTCAAGTTCAATGTAGAACGCTCTTAACTTCCCCATTGTGTATTTTTCTGAAAATGAATTGTATAGTTTATATAATACTGCAGTCAAATATGTACACGTATATTATATACGGTAAGGAAATGAATTGTATAAACAAATGTCAAAATTGTTTGTATCATTAATTGTTTGTATCATTGATTGTTTGTATCATTAATTATTTGTATAATTAATTGTTTATATCATTAATTGTTTGTGTCATTAATTGTTTGTATCATTAATTGTTTGCATCATTGATTGTTTGTATCATTAATTGTTTGTATCATTAATTGTTTATATAATTAATTGTTTGTGTTATTAATTGTTTGTATCATTAATTGTTTGTATCATTGATTGTTTACATAATTAATTGTTTATATAATTAATTGTTTATATAATTAATTGTTTATGTCATTAATTGTTTATGTCATTAATTGTTTGTGTCATTAATTGTTTATGTCATTGATTGTTCATATAATAGGAGTATATAAGCAATGGGAGCATGGGGTAAAATAAGCAATTTAAAAGTCAATTATACAGAAATATACCCGATGATATAAACAACTCTCAAAGACGACAAATTGTAAAATAGCACATATCAGCCACCATACTCCCCTGTGGATAAAAAAGGCTTTCCTACGGTTGTAGAGAAAAATATTTTAGAAAATTGATCAATGTTTGGTAGTTTATTTTTTTTTATTTGTTCGCTTATGGCCAGGTAGTAATTGAAGATGGACTGAATTCGTCGGCAGACATTTATCAACGAAGGCATCTGCAAATTCATTAGAAACACGAACTGTCCTCCATACAACTACTCGAAGGGCCTCCCCCTGGCAATAATTTGACTTAATAGTTTACATGTAGACGTCCATAAAGTATTTGACAAGTGCTTAGTTCATAAGTACGACCAAATTGCATAGTAAATACCAAATAAAGAAATATCTCTAGTAAAATCCATGGACCAAAGGAGGAGAGTGTATTCTATAATAATTAGGTTACTTAATCTGCTAGGGTTAGGCTAATGAATGCAATATAAATATTTGTATAAAGAAAGATCGAATGGGCGTGATGTTGCAAGCAATAAGAGGATTTAGTTATTGGACAAATGCGATTATAAATTTCCATATCCCATTTCATCTGCCACTTACCTTATGTCGTTTGCATGTACATGTTTATTTTTAAATACTTACGGAAGCCAGAAAGTAACATCAAACAGTAAAATTACCAAAAGCAAAATAAGTAGAAAATTGTGTTGTTTGGCCTCTTCATTTCAAATTCTATGCATCTAAAGTATCAAAGTTCATCAAAGTATAAAAAAAAATGATTTTGTGGAGCTTGCTTATTAGCGATTGAGGTTGACGACAACATTAATGATTTTGTTACGAAATACTACCCAACGACGAATGGAAGGCAATATTGTCGTCCCGTGGGGGTTAACATAAATAATGTTCCCCGAAACATGCAGTCAATAATTGTTATATGAAAACAATTCATAAGTAGATCTAGTACTTTGTATTTTGTTATCATTCATTTAATAACGTTGAAAGCGTTCACTTCGTAACCGGGAGGTCGTGAGTTTGAGCCCCGTTTGTCTCAAATTTAAGTATCTAATACTGTGAAGTTGATATCAAAAAGATTCTGGAGTTTCTCATTGACAATGTCTTCGTAGTCTTTGGTGATCAGGTCTTCCAACAGTCTACTGAAATTCCCATAAACACGAATTGTGCTATTTTGTTAGCTGACCTGTTTCTATATTCATATGTAAGGGGAGAACATTTTTATATATATAAAAAAAAAATAAGTTGTATCAGATGGGATTCGAACCGGGTGCCAAGAGAAGGTCGCGTGCGATGGACGATAGGCATTAACCTCTGCGCCATTGAGACTCTGCAACTACGTAGATATTTTTGGTATTCTGTGTGTCTGATTATTATTGTAAAATTAATTATAATTGACTTTGAAGAGTATTATATTCTATTAATTTTGGGTAAAAGTATCTCTTGTTGAGTTAAAATAATTTCGTGTAATATTTTTCACACTT
Organism: Ostrea edulis; assembly: GCF_947568905.1. Taxonomy (NCBI): domain Eukaryota; kingdom Metazoa; phylum Mollusca; class Bivalvia; order Ostreida; family Ostreidae; genus Ostrea; species Ostrea edulis. Next base: position 17,097,229 of record NC_079168.1, read on the forward strand.
ATGAAGACGGTCAGTGATTGGTCAGTGTGTGTAATAATAGAACCTGCTATTGGCGGTATTTTTGCACGAGATACAGAACAACGAAGACGTGTCTGATGTTGTGTAAGTTTTTGGTGATATATTTGTCATTTTCAAGTACACAGTAATTTGTCAGTGAATATTTTGAGTGCATAGATTCACTATATCGTGTGTAAGGTATTGTAGGAGATTCTTTGCTAAACAATGCTGTTAGGAAGCGGAATTCAATCATTAATCAGACATATAGAATTGAGAACTAGTTTATAGCTTAATGTTTTCTATTTATACTTAATGGGAGAATATAATTGAGTTTTACATACATGTACTTCGGTGACACAACGGTGTTCGAGTTATATGTGTGTTTCAGTATATTTACAGTGTTTATTTTATTAATATGTCTAAATGTAGGTGATCAGTGTATTACGTTGACCTTGACCTGTCGTGGTGGCCATTTTTTGGGCCGGATATTGCGTGCCTTGTTTAGGTTTGTGAACTTTGCGTATTCGCAACCTTTTTCTAATTTGCAATTGCTATTTGTTCATGTTGCTAATTATGCATGTTTATAATGCATGTACTACATATGAATCCTTGCATAGGAAATATGTTTGTATATATGATTGAGGTCAAGCAAATATTGTACATTGGTTAAGTCACTAGCACAAATTATAATGTGTTTTTATTTATTTATATTTATAGGAGCACTGTCATTGATTCATTGATTGATTACATTACACTACAACTGTGAATAAAAGGTGAAAAGAACTTGTGTGTTACACATATCAAGCAGAATTTATTCAAAAGATTCTACATGAGAAGAAAAAATCTTTTGCTATGACCTTCAACACGAAATACATGTAGATATATCGACAACGTTTTATATGTCGATTTGATATATCCCAGTGAACTCGAAATAAAAGACACCATAGTCGTCCACATCTCCTTCATACTTAAATATTTTATTGAACATAGATATTAACGGCAACTCAACTTTATGACAAACGGGTTGACTTCAGCTTCTCCATCGTCAACTTCTATATCTATGTTGCAATATCCCATAATCACCTTCATGTGGTGTTTATGTCTCTCAAATGATTAGATACACAAAAGCTTGTTCTGCTTATGATAAGTTTTTCTAATGGAGACAGGCTACTGACAAACAAGTTGATGTTACAAGGGTTATAACAGTCTCGTTTAAATTCAGCACTTCGCAAATTTTATGGTAGTTATATAACGATCTAATTACCAAAACAACATTTCATAGTGTCATATGCTGTCTGACGTGTTTCATACCAATTGTTAAGCCGTTCTTTACACACTGATTTTGACTACGGATTACTCCGTTTACCTGATAAAAATATAGAGCTCGCGGCGGATGTGATCGGTTGACAGGGGATGCTTACTCCTCCTAGACACCTGATCCCACCTCTGGTTTATCAGTGTTTGCATAACTCGTAATTTTGTATGCCTTATAGAAACTACCGGTATGAGATTGATCACTGTTCGTTATCTTCACCTTTCATACAGATACAGGCTCAGGTTCCTCCTGTATGTAGATAGAACTGTAGATTACACCGCAGTTGACATTACATTTCGCTTATTTCTACCTTATATCTGGGGCTATCCACCTTCACTCTCGGCGACAGAGTGACCCTTTGCAGGACCATGTAGGTTCAGATTCGTATTTGCACCCATCTAAATGCTAGGCATCATGGTGACACCAACATGATACAGATTATTTCTTTCATAAATCACATGTCATGTCCTTAACCTATTCTAAACATTTTTACATTGGTAATGTCACTTCAAATATGGCGTATCTTCATCTTTTGATTTTGCTATCAGATTCTGAGCTCCAATAACTCGTGTGATCATGTCCACAAAACTATAACCGTATATTCCATTTCTAACTTAAAACCCTGTTTACTAGATTTACATAACGATTCACTAGATTACATGCTAGTTTAAAGGACTATAGATGTACGTGCACGCTCCCTTCATGGCAAAATAATCCATTAATACACCGATCCAGCAACAAGTGGGCGTGTTAAATTTTGTCCAATCAGATAACGTCGTTTGTTTCTGCGTACACGGTCGGACAAAATTGGCGCTTGTTTAGAATTTGTGTTGAGATGCCGAGTTATTTCTTTTTACCTTATTAAGGAATAGTTTTGCTTAATAAGAGATAACATGGTAACGCATTGCTCACACGGAACTTGTAAATAGGATAATCTTATGGGCGCGAAATTCATTCCATTCCCGAAGACTAGGTCATTAACAAACGAAAACCAAAACTTTATGATCATTGAACCTTTTTGTGATTCTATATCTTTCTGTTTTGTCTTTTCATCTCTATGCATTTTTTCCAGAGCTTTGTAAGGAACCTCATAGGATAAAAGTTGGCGATTACCATCATTAATTAACTCGTCCTCCTTATGAGAATCATTACACTATCAGCTCGCGCTGTGGATATCTCCCATCACACAAATTTTAATTATTACACTTATATGCTTTTGTAAGCCGTTTCTGACGTTATAAACGTCAATTTTGCGTAATTTGTTTACAGAATGTCAAAGCGAAGCAAACTTCCCAACCATACAGGGAGGTAAATGAATAACCGGGAGGGGGCGTGAGGGGTTAACATGTGATTAAAAGAATCTCCCATGATGTTAATAACCGGGAGGGGGCGTGAGGGGTTAACATGTGATTAAAAGAATCTCCCATCATGTTTGATTTGATTTATATTCAACTCGTCGTGTGTTTTTATCCCCTCGCCAAGGCTCAAGTACCGGTACAAATGTAAATTTCATAGTACATGTACTCCTGTAATTTATTAATGAATACATGTACATAAAACACAGCAGTAATAACCCGTGGCTACTATAAAACAGTCACATCATACAACATTCAATAAGATAAGTTTTACATAATGTAAGAATGTTCTTAACATTTTATAATAAATACGGAAATTCAAATATCACAAAAATAAATAAATAAAAAGGGACTATCCTTGTTCAGGGCTGAAGCAGTCATAATGAGAAACGCAAGATGTGTCTCGATTATGACATGGTTGTACCAAGACCTGAATTAATGCTGTCAACAAAAAATAGTAATTCAGGTTTGTCACTTAGTATAAAAATACATGATACATCATCATACAAATAGAATGCGTATAAAATGGTCAGGTTAGTTTTTATGTCCACGCATGGATTTATGAAATTATGAAATAAAAATGAAATACACAGAATCTAACAGTCTCCCTGAAAGTCACTTGAACTGTGATTGTTTTGACCAATCATAATACGTATAGGCAGGGGCGTAGTCCATCTCTCCCCGAGTATGTTCAGAGTCATCCTCTTCCCGGATGTTGGTTTTACCGAAAACACACTCATTGTAGCTAGGTGGCGCTGCAAAACGAAACTTGATGAATTTAAAATGTTTAGTTTTGTTCAATGACTATCAATTTTTGAGGGAGTTCTTAATTTGCTTGAGAACTATTTTGCAAGCTATTAAAAACATGGACATATATATATTTCGTATGGAACAGATTTTAATATACACTTTAAAATATATTCAATAACAATAAACCAATATCAGACTACAGCAAAGAATGTCTTCTGTGATTACATATATACAGGAGAAATAGGAATGAACTTTTAAAAAATATCACCAAAGCCAAATATATAAATTATCCCTGTGTTCATTTGTCCAATGGATCTGTTCTCAAATAATTCTACTCACGTAAATTCGTCATTGGCACAGCTCCACCCATAGGCGGTGCTGACGGCTCAGGTCTGTAGGGAGGAGGTAAGGCGGGTGGTCCAGTGGCTGAAACACCATATTGCGTTTGGTACTGTTGAACAACAGACTGGAGAGGTATTGTTCCAATGATGATCAACAAAGGCACATGGAGGTCTCTCGGAGGAGCAGACGGATGAACAATTAACTGTTTCATGAAAAATTTACACAAATCACTATCACTAAATCCAATATTGTAACTTTAGTGACCAAGTACAATTTTTCCCAATATAATTTCAAAAAAGTCCAAATTATTGAATTTATATTCATCTTTCATATGTAGTATCATTAATATTGTTGCATGAAATTCTATAATTCAATTATAGCTATACTGATCAAAAAAAAAATAAATAAACGCATATACAGTACACTGTAGTAAGATTTCATATTCATTTTAAGACATAAATACGTCATAATTGATTTCTTGATAGCATAAAAATGATGTAAACGCGGGGTTAATAATCAAAGAATCACAACGATTGATGATATATATAATTACAGTCATAAACAGTTCAAGGTCACCAATGTTCCATATCTATTTCTTTTTCAAACGACAACACAATATAACATAACACGGGCCGCCATTACTCAAACCAAATCGTATGTATGGTGCGATTTGATTGGATGCTTTGGAAAGTCAAAGCGCGAAATTTGGAAGGCTTACAAATGACATTAAATCCGCCAAGGGTGAGATGAAAGTAAGCGAATCGGACACTTGGCTTGCGAAGATGGCATTCAATAAACTAGAGAAGAAAACAATTTAATATATATTTGTTTACAATACTAAAATATTTGCGATTCCTTTGAACATATAAATATTGCTGAAACACAAATTGTTTATACACTTACCTCTAAACAGTAATTATATCAATAATTCTGCATCCCACCAGAAAGGATGGCGGTAGTGGCGGGATAACGAGCCGGTCCCCAGACCAGTTTTCTGTTTCCCCTGGTTGAATATCTGGATGATTTACTCTTGTAATTTCTTTGGTTTTTGTTTTTGATTTGGTAGTAGCATGAAATATCGTGGTCTGCAGAAATATAAATGTTGTAGAATACATTCACTAATTAGTAGATGCTATCATTAAAACAATAATAAAGGCTCCGATGTTTTTTTGTCTCTGACGATGTTTATATCAATCAAAGCTACATGTATTAATTTATCGAAATAGCTACGTCATCATCATCATTGTCTATTTCATCATTCAATCTGTAGAATTTACTTGTATAGTTACGTGAAATTGTATTAGGCCCAAGGGATTTATAGTCACACTTTTGAAAATCATACGTCCATTGCAATATCTGCAACAAGTCAAATTAAAGTTATTCTTACGTCTTTGATATATGCAAGTTTTAACAATGTTAGAATACATATAGTTACTAGCTGCAAAAATTTGAATCGCATACTTTATGAAATTTTCATGCAATAAAAGTATGTAATTTTTATTTGTGTGTGCGTGTCCATACCTCGATCAGACAATTTACGGTTTACATATCAGAGGGAATAATTTCCATGAATATTGTTTATTGATTCCCTACTTAAGATCATAGAGAAAACAATTGTTTTTATAGTCTCAAAGATGCAATAGCTAGGTACACAAGATGAGGCAACACATATCATGACGATATTAACACTTATGGCGTGACTGTTTTGCAGTATCTTAATTATCCTGCGTGGAACCCCAATGTAATGGAATCCCATTGGGGACCCCCAGCTTACTGATAGAATTGACAACTGACAAATCAGTATGCAAAGTTACATGCAGTGTGATACATGTCGGACCTAATGGAAGATTGTATTTGAAAATAAGATCATTTTAACGACCACAGAAATTGCGAAATGCTGACTTTTACGAGATTATTGAAACTCAATAACATAAATCTATTTGTCAGTAACCTGCCTTGATTTAGAAATATATCGAGGTAAGCTACTGACAAACAAGTTGATGGTACAGGGATTTCAACAGTCTCGATTGAAGTCAGCATTTCGCAAATTCTATGGTCGTTATAACGATCTAGTTCGTCAATACAACCTCGCATTGGGTCAAATGCTGTCTGACGTGTTTCATACCGATTGTTAAGCCGTTCTTGGCACACTGATTTTGACTGCGGATAACTCCGTTTACCTGATCAGGATATAGGGCTCACGGCGGGTGTGACCGGTCAACAGGGGATGCTTACTCCTCCTAGGCACCTGATCCCACCTCTGGTGTGTCTGGGGTCCGTGTTTGCCCAATTATCTATTTTGTATTGCTTGTAGGAGTTATGAGATTGATCACTGTTCGTTATCTTAACTTTGCATCATACATAGTATAGGCTCTCTCGTATCAAATTGATTCGATTATTCGTCTCAATGACTGGGGATACTAAAAGAGTTTAAGATTGAAACATGCTTTTGAAGAATTTCGTGTTTTAAAAAGGGAATTTTGAGTATAAATTGGATCACCAAAATGTGGAATTAAAGCCAAGTTCTTCTAAAATACAGTTGTAATAATGAGCCTTACAGACGAAAAATATTTGTTATAAGCTTTGTCGCTGGAACCAGTGCATATTCCTATGTAACCTATCAAATTCTTTCACCACGTCTCATTTACTAAACATAGAAGAATAGGAATACACTTTGAAAAATAAATCACAAACTGTTACTAAAAATCTGTGTGCTTATTTTTCACCCATAACACCCATACTGTTCACTTGCATGATTATTTCACCAAAGCAGGTACCTAATTGCTAGAACCTACATTGTACCATGACATGGAATTATATGAAAAATTCCATCATTATCTCAACTTTGGTCTTAACTTTTGCATGTACATATGGCGTATTGCTGCGATTGAACTGTATTTCTGGATGAGTGATCAAATGTACATTTGAGGGCACTTTAATTTACAGTACAATGTGCATGTAAATGTACTCTACAGTGATGAAACTTACATGGGGGGTACCTGTTGTGATGCATGTCCTCAGTATCAGATGTTTCAAATGACCAATATTTTACGGAAGTCGTGGGCAAACTACAATCCCAAGTAACCATATTTCCACGATGTAATATTTTATTCGCTGTTCCAGAGGGCATCCTTTATATCTAGACGACATCATAAATAACTCTACACTCACCATAGACAGCTTAACACGAGTACCACATACTCTGCTGGTCATGTTCTGGATTTCTGCCTGGAAGGTTATTGCTTCACCAGGGACGTACCCCACTCTGTCCAGTCTTAACATCCCTGTTATCGGTCCTGACCTACAGCACAGACAACACAGGAACCTATGCTGCTGGTTATGGGTCCCACTCTGTATTGTTTGGAGAGAAAAATGTTCACAAAACCAAAAATTGTGTTTTATGAAACTAAAATTAACTTGAAAGACAAATGAGAAAGATCAAATATTATCTACTTATTCTTTCACAATTTTAATTTGACTTAGTGATATACAAAATGCCATACATTTTTGTTGAATTATAGCACAAGAACTTTTCAGATTAAAGGTGAAATTAATAAACACTTTTAAGATTTGCTTGTTCACACCACGTGAAAATAGCTTAAACACTGAAAGTGCATTGCATCTTGATGGAAATACTAATGTGCAGCTCTAGAAACGGAAGACAGGTCATAGATCCGAAATTTCCTTTAAAGGGGCATGGACATGATTTGATCTGAAAATTTGCTAATTTTATTTCCCCATTATTAACGTTTGCAATGCTTAACTAAGGTATTTCTAATGGTCAGCAAAAGTATGAATGTCAGTTGTCGAGTTACAAATGAGGTACAACATTCGCAATTTTTGCTATGTAAACAAGGCTCGTGTCATGTGTTTGCTTACATACATGTATATAGCTTGCTTAATAGAAATTATCATGTTTAAAGTAATTCCACCCTCCTGTGATGTCATCAGATTTTGCAAAATCAATGATTTATTTAGATTTATACATGATAGGAACTCAAATTTTGTTGGAGTCTTTCCTGATAGTTATTGTAAAAAATCTTGTTAAAAATAAAGTATTTTAAAAGTCTAAGTTACAGATAAATAATCCATGATACGATTCAAAATATTGAATCCAAGAGCAATAACTCTGTTTCTATTGATTTCTTTATCAAGTCTTTTGTGCGATAGATTTCCTTTATTTTTTTACAGATATTTTGTATATTTTTGTGAAGATACAGTTTCATGAAATTGTTATTATTGCTATTATATTGTCATAACCAGTTTGTATGAAATTTTGATAACGCTGTTTAAGGAAAATTACAATTTTCTGACGGTGATATAGATTCTGTTTATATACGTCTCGTATCTTAAAAAGTGTGATGATCTATGTATTTCATTTGATAATTTGTTAGTTTTAACTGTAATGAATGGAAATAAATACATTTTTCAAACTTGTATCAGATAAAACTGCGAGTATGGAGTTAGTTAAAACAAAATCAGATGCGACAAAAATTAGGTACGGTTTCATTTTGTTCAAAGTTAAGTTGTAAATTTAAAAATTCTGTTTTAAACGAAACTTTTACTAGTACGGTGTATATCTAACTTATGAAACCAAACATGTGTTTGTGAAATACAAATGCCCCCCGATAATGGCCAATTCTGAAGATGGCCAAAGTCACAAGGACAAATATCTAGGTACCAATAGAAAAATCTTGTCACAAGAAATACTCATGTGCAATCTGCAAGCTCTAATATTTATCATTTAGAAGTTATGACCAATGTAAATTTTTCAAAACGTGGTTCAAATGTCAAGGTCAAAAGGTTTAGTACCAACGGAAAGGTCTTGTCACAAGGAATACTCATGTGAAATATCAAAGCTCTAGCACTTACTGTTCAAAAGTTATTAGCAAGGTCAAAGTTTCAGACAGAATGACGGAATTACAGAACTACAAAATGACAGAAAGGCCAAAAGCAATGTACCCCCGATCTTCGATCTCGGGGGCATAAAAATAGAAAAATAACATTTTTATCTTACGGAGTCTTCAACTCCTAAATCCCACATCGTGACTATACATGGAATCCTTGACTAGATAAAACTAAATAAAGAACGATTTTTCGGCAAGTCGGACCATTTGCATTTAGTGTACTTTTTTTTTGCTTACCGCTGCGTTAGGCTGTATGTTCAAGTCTAACAATGCAATGACAGTGAACGGTCTCTTCGTAGTATGATCAAACTTCCACGGCTTGTCAATGGTTCCTTTGATAGTGTACCGTACATATCCAACACCGCCTTCAAATGACGAGGGTAGATTGGGGGGAAGTTGGAAGGAAAATGGATAGACGTGATGGCCAGGAGGTAGACGGTTACCACCACCCTTCCCCATACCTGTATAGTAATTATATATATCACAGAAAATCAAGTCACTCCCATAACTGTATAGTAATTATATATATCACAGAAAATCAAGTCACTCCCATAACTGTATAGTAATTATATATATCACAGAAAATCAAGTCACTCCCATAACTGTATAGTAATTATATATATCACAGAAAATCAAGTCACTCCCATAACTGTATAGTAATTATATATATCACAGAAAATCAAGTCACTCCCATAACTGTATAGTAATTATATATATTACAGAAAATCAAGTCACTCCCATACCTGTATAGTAATTATATATATCACAGAAAATCAAGTCACTCCCATACCTGTATAGTACAAATCGATACTTAAAATTTCGAGTCAGTCAAAATGATTGATGCTATACAATATTCTATCATTAATTTTCAACAAAATACCCATGGGCCTTAATGGTCACCTGAGTATGCACACGTTTTACTCTTTAGAAATCATAATGTGTTTTATACTTCTCTATTCTTATACTTGGTCTAAGATGAATATTTTGGTATAACTAACAATATATCTAAGTAAGTTTTACTACAGCACAACGATATGCTATTTTCTGTTTCACTTCTCACAGGGGTAAATGATTTTTTTTCAGGTTTCAAAGAAAACTCATTACTCATCATAGGTAATCATGCAAACAGTTTTCCTGCTTGATGTCCAGAAGTAAAGATTTTCTAAAATATTTGTCATTTTCAACAATTGATTAACTAAGCCCCACCCTGGTACCTGGACCCAAGGGTAGTAATTGGTCATTATGATCATACAAACAGCCTGCATGCTTGTTGCTCAGCAGTAAAGACGATTCCCTATCGCATTTTTCATACATAATGTATATGCACTATCTAGCACCACCATGGTACCTGAAAACTGTGGTCATGAATTGCACAATTTAATATAATCTTTTACCCCTGTGAGTAAATATTATATAAGGGTATTATAATCCATTATAATAATGCAAACATTTTGTCTCCTTTAATTCCAGAAGAGGAAGATTTTCTAAGATAATATGCATTTTCAATTTTTGGCGGACTTAGCCCGACCTGGGGAGTGAATCCTGCACCCTGGGTTCTTGAGTGTCACAATTTTGGTAAATACCTCATTGTTTATTATAATCATGCTAGGCCTAATAGTTTGACTGCTTGATGTCTAGGAGTAAAGAAGATTTTTGAAGATTATATTGATTTTGATAATATTGGTCATACTACTCATGCTGCAGTGAGGCAGGGCCCATTAAATTCACAATTTTGTGTTCCCCTTCATCCATAGATGTTGTATACCAAAATTCGTTTCACCGCTGCAGAGAAGAAACGGACAATGCTCAAAAGTTTACGACAAACGCACGACGACGAACAAAAACAGCAATGTACTATCATTTAAAACAATTTATATATTACGTCCTATACCATTATAATTACTCTAAGGAATGTAAATACATATAATCGAATATAGATAAAAACATTTAGTGAACATGCATGTAAGATACAAGTATTTACAGCAGAAAGGTTAAACATATCATAGAGCAATACAGATAATATATGCATATGTATATTGTTTGCAATCTGTGCAATTTGAATAATGAAAAGGTACAGGTAAAAACAATCCCCCATCTCTTCTCTCCACCACAGGCATAGAGTGTCAATTTAATCCTATTTCAGCATACATACAAAAATGGCTACCAGAGATCTTCTACAGCCAGCTGACATGATTAAATCAGAAAGGACAAAATTACAATTCAAGTCCCCCTTGTCACAAAGATGTTTCATACAAAAGAAAAGAATGGGAAGGTTATCAAGAAGTTAAAGATATTCACGATGGGAGACGCACGACGACGGACGCAGACCAAAAGCAATAGGTCACATACGTAACTCAGGTAACCTAAAAATGTTGATCTACAATAAAAAGATACCATAATACTGTTTTCATTACAAAGACAAAAATCATGATATACATATTACATGTACATATGTATAGGCAGGGAAAATATCAAAGTTCCTCCATTTATCGTTTATCCAGTAAAACCACTTGAGCTACATCATGCACTACAACAGTTCGTATCATTTTTATCGTAGCCAGGAACACACTTTTAAAAATTAAATGATGGAGTAAATAGACAAGAAATAGAACTTCCGAACTACAACCTCTTCCAAAGACAGGTACACACTGGTTGAAGTATTTTTCAGTCGCACTGTAATGTCTAGTTTCCGTACTGCTATTACTTCCTGTGCCAGTTGTGTGGGACTCCGTCCAATGTACATAAGCCAGGCCTTTGAATGTCAACCTTATTTCTGAAACAGTATCACAGGTAGGGATTTAGTAACATCAAAATAAAGTGTACAGACCTTTTCCAAAAACCGGTACAACTTGGTGGAAGTAGTTCTCTGTGGCACTATAATGTCTGGTTGTGGTATGTCTATTCTTTCCACTTCCGGTACTATGTTGCTCCGTCCAATGCACATAAGCCAGTCCTTTAAACGTCAATCATATTTCTGAAACAATATGTGTTGATCTGAAATTTTGATAACGATATTATTTGTCTATGATACTTTAACCTGATATCATCGCATATTGACCCATGGAAAGCTGTGAAAGTTTAAAAATAATTCATTTTTGACAGATTAACTCCTGTAGTCTTGAAGAGGGGTTGGAGTGGTTCATTTACTTATGTCCAAGCAGATTTTGTTATCGAACACTGCAGTGCAATTACATGTACTTTTATCATTTTTGAGTGTTATTGGGATAGGACATGAAGTTGGTCAAGTGATCAAATCATATAACACCCGAAGGGCATTATAGTAATAAAACTCATCAATGGTAACTTAGTTCTTATATTTACGTTTCTATTTCGATTTGTGGTCTTATGTAGGAGATGACCGAAATAACGATCGAACAACACAAAATATAGTGCGTTAGATTTTTATTGAATAAATAATTAGGATCAATATCTGAGAGAATACAAGATATAAATATCTAATTTAGAAGATTTGAAAAAAGACGAAACAGGTGTAAAATAAAGGTAATTTAGAGCGTAGAGTCAACTGATTTGAAGACAAGAAAAGCGAGTAAACTACATCCGTGTTGTGATTTGGTCGCGATCAACGATGGAGAAACAGTTGTGTCGACCTACCTGAAGTTGAAAACGCAATTGTTGAACACAGATTTCGACAAATATTCAGAGGGTCTGAGAGAACTGATGGAGGATAAATGGATCAAGTTAACGTTAAGCTCATGGTTAGGTTTTTGCAAATTTTGGAAGGGAACAGCGGTATTTTCATCGTTAGGACCCGTGGTTGTAGCCATGTATGATGTGCAGGTAGGTTGCTTTTTATAACCTCAGTGGTGTTTATTAAAGAAAATAAATATGAACTGACAGATGAAAAGTGAAGATAACGAACAGTGACCAATCTCATAACTCCTATAAGAAATACAAAATAGATAGTTGGGCAAACACGGACCCCTGGACACACCAGAGGTGGGATCAGGTGCCTAGGAGGAGTAAGCATCCACTGTCTACCGGTTACACCTGCCGTGAGCCCTATATCCTGATCAAGTAAACGGAGTTATCCGGTTGTTTGTTGTTGTTTTTTTGTTGTTTTTTTTGGGTTTTTTTTATTATTATTATTATTATTATTTGCTGTCTTCTACCACATTAAAACAAATTCAGTTATCTGGTGGTGCTCAGTTTTTATTAGTGGAAGAAAGAACCCAGACATAATGTGCCTGGGAAGAGACCACCGACCTTCCGAAAGGTAACTGGGAAACTTTCACTTACCGGCGCGAGCGGGATTCAAACGCGCGCTAACCAGAGGTGAGAGACCGTGTGATACTGAGCGCGATGCTCTAACCACTCGGCCATGGAGGCCCCTCCGGAGTTATCCGTAGTCAAAATCAGTGTGCCAAGAACGGTCTAACAATCGGTATGAAAAACAGATAGTTTTTGTTCAATTGAGAAAGTTTTGTTGTAGGATTTTAATGAAGGCTCGTAGAGGTGCCCTGATATGGACAATATCGAAATTAAGCAGCCTCGCTCATGCCACGTCATTGCCGTGATGGCTGTTGGCTGGAAACAACAGGTTATCATCATTATAAAGTCCTATAGATATGACTCGTCTCCATTTCTTCGCTTCCAATATATCAAAGTCATCGTATGAATTCGCCATGCTGAAGAAGTTGCAGGTTTACTCCTACATGTAGTTGCAGACAGTATCAATTTACGATGAAACAACTAAATGGTATGTTCAATGTTTCTGTTGTATTAATTGATGAAATTCTTGTCTGTTAAAAAAATAAACTTTGTATAAATATTCTGATGCGTTTTATTTTTAATTTTGTTTTTTCTATGAAGTCATTGCAGAGGCGGATCCAGGATTTCCGAAATAAGGGGGGCATGTAAAAGTAGAATATTAGCAAAAGTACTCAGCTATTTTTACTCGCACTATTTCTTTTTTTTTAAATATGTTAAGAAAAGTGGGAAGACCTCTAAATCCCCACTGCATTGCATAAGCAAGAAACGAGGTGAAAGTGCCTGGCTTTTGAAGCGGTAATGGTATCATACACAAGAAAAGACTGATCACGTGACCAACTTCATGTTATACGACGTTGAATGTCAATTTCATTAGTATTGTCATAAAAGGAAATGCATTGGCAAATGTAAATATTTAAGCAATAAATGCTTTCTTTGTTGTTTCATCGGGTGATAAAGGTAGCTACAGAAAAAATGCATAACCCGTAATATCCATCCTCTTAAAGACCCATCTCATGACCGTACGGTCAGTGAAAATGTAGGCGGAGCCTAATCTAAACAGATGTTATTTACCTGAGTGGCCAGGGTCTACCAAGGTGTTAATTGCTATATCCCATGACACTCAAAGAAATACACAGAGACAGAACATGGTAGAAATCTACCTGTCCATGCTTTTATATATATATATATATATATATATATATATATATATATATATATATATATATATAAAGCACAAACAAACAATTATAACACCCAACCTTACGTTTACCCCTAGGATCTAAACGATACATGTGATAATCAATTAATTAATATATAAAGCACTAAATAATCACAACTAGGTACTGAATATATATATATATATATATATATATATATATATATATATATAGTTTTGATATACACAGGACCTGTCTCAGGGACCTCTGCAGAGTTTCTGTGGTCATAGTGTTTGAATAATGGTTGTATTCCTAAGGGTAGCTGACACACATTCTACACCCATACCTCTTTCTCTCTCTCTCTCTCTCTCTCTCTGTCATTGACTCAATGAATAATTTCTGTTATAAATATAGAGGTATCATAAATTGATGACATAAATTATTTCAATAAGTTACAAGTTTTAGAAATTATTGTGCAAATTATTGTTTGATTTCTGATTGTGTAATTTATAATACAGGTATATAGAGGGGGGAAATTACAATTATATTGAAATTGCATTGTTCAGAGGCCTTTTTAAAAACAATTGAATGACAAGAAAATAGCAGTTGTGGACAGGTCATTGCTATCAAAACTCAGGTATACTGGGCTTCCTCAAGATCTAAAGAACTGGATATGAAAACACCTCTCTTGGGTAGCCCCAGACCACAGTGTCTGCAGATGTCACTCCACCTGAGATCTATTGTTAAATGTTTGATTGGCAGGCAGCTTACAATTTGGGGGTGTCAACTTAAAATTGGGTCTTTAAATGCATCAAGAATTACGACTACTGTAATGGCAATGGTGTAAATATGAATTCTTTTACAGTGAAATATTAATCAAATATAATGTATGTCAGATATAGAAAAAACATATTAGGATTGATTTTCAACACTACCAGGCCTGTGGGGATCCGGGTTAGAATAGGTCCTCAGTACCCCTTGCTTGTCGTAAGAGGCGACTAAATGGGGCGGTCCTTCGAAAACCGCAAAAAACGAGGCCACATGTTAAAGCAGGTGTGGGACGATTAAAGTCCCTCCCTATTCAAAGACCGTAAGTGCGGATCATAGGCCTAAATTTTCCAGCCCTTCAGTGGTAATGGTGACGTCTCCATATGAGTGAATGATTCTCGAGTGGGACGTTAAACAATATATAATAAATTAAAGTTTTTGGTTGCAAATTACTGTATGTTAAAGATAATATCATATTTTCCCAGTATTTCTCAAGTACTGAAATTCGTCAGTTTCATTTTTCCCCATCAAAATATCGAGGAAAATACGTCTATATTGGCAAAATACATTGCTTTCTTAGGGCATACTCGGCGTTTCTCAATAACATATAATTTTTCGTGATTTCACGCACTTGCATTTCACCTCGTTTCTACAAAAACTCTTGGGATTACCATGTCTGATTTAGAGTTAGCATATTTTGATATTCCTGGTTATTGCAAGTAAAAATGTAAAGTCAGCTATTGCGTATTGCAGTACATTGTATAAAAGAACAGAAGGAGAGGAAAATCTTTAGAACAATCGGGTATTGAACCAGGGTCTCTTGCGTTACTAGTTAGGTGATCTAACCACTGAACTGCCCAGGCCGATATGCAAAGTCTTGTAATATTACTACAATATAAAATTTCAACCTGATTCGGAAATCATACAAGAACTCTGAATATCGAAGATATGAAAACTAATCTTAAACTGTTAGAGAAAATGTCAGAAATTTCGCGTATGTCCTTAAGCACACGGTTATATGTGGATGGCGTCCAAGGTTCACAGCTGTCTTCTCGTCAAAATAAATTGCTGATGAGAAATTAAGATCAATAGTCCACTTGGGATTACTTGACCCATTCATCTTGAATATTTCAATCCTAATCTATATCCCACAGTTTTAATGAATTGATCAATAGTGCACATTGTATTCAACAGTATCACACACAACAAAGGGTGAGGGCGGGACGGGAGTTTCTCATACCCAATTCGATTAGTATATGTATACAGAGACTCCAGTTCATATAGCATAAGTCCGAATATAACAATTCTCCACAACAAACAAATAATACCAACTTTATCTTTGCAAATAGGTAACATTCAGGAGACTAGATATACAATTCTTTAGTAATGTTGTGATAGTTTAGTTTCTGCCAGACCCTATTTCTTATCATATATAGAATACATGTAGAATATATTTAATCTGTCAAATCAGGAAAAAAGAATAGGGGTGGTGGTAATAAACTCATACCTGCCATGTCACTCAAGTAATAATTAAATGAGATTCTGCAAAGTAAAAGATAAAAGAAATTTAAAAGTCTTCAAAAGTACAAGTACTCTTAGCAAGTTATAATTCTGTGTTAATCTGGTTGGCATTCCTTGACTGTCAAGGCTTTAGGGATTGAAAAAAAAGCAGACAGTATAAACACTTGAATCAATGGTAACTGCTAAAACTCTTCTGTGTTTCCACCGTGCAGTGTATCGGGTGCCCCTAAATTCATTAAAGCTCTATGTGCCGTATTTTCGATGTTGGAACAATATTTTGTCAGTATGATAAACTATGAAAAATGAAAGCTGACAACTGCGACAATTTTATACTGGTATCAACGGATCACTGGTCTATTCAATGCAAGGGGAAACGGCGATTCTGTAATTTGCATATTCATTTAAGAGTGGCATGATTTATGGGGGATGTGCGCAAGCGTGGGGGGTGGGGGCATTACGGGAGATAAGAACTTCTTTTACGGTATGTAGCACAGGCGTATCACTTATGTTCGACTTTACTATTAAAGAGTAAAGGTATAAAACTCTAAATATAATGTAGGGTATCCAAGTTCTCCAATGAAAAAACAATAAACCAAATGACATAAAATTCTACTATGCATACCAGTATATTCACATATACTCGATCTACATTAGTACCAAAGTTCATTCCGTAATTCCGTATACTTGTACTTCCCCAAACAATACAATTGCATGTCTGCTGTTACACATGTACATATATAACATTTTAAAAAAATACATGTACCTATATCTAGTTTACGAAGATGATCTCAAATCGAAAAAAAATAATTGTATCATTTTGAAATACTTTGTCAAATTTAATGTATCATGTTTTATAACACCGTGTTCTTAATCCTTGTCAATTGTCCCGTGGGGATCCGGGTTAGAATAGGTCCTCAGTGCCCGCTTGCTTGTCGTAAGAGGCGACTAAGTGGGGTGGTCCTTCGGATGAGACCGCAAAAACCGAGGTCCCGTGTCACAGCAGGTGTGGCACGATAAAGATCCCCCCCCCCTTCTCAATGGCCATAAGTGCCGATCATAGGCCTAAATTTTGCAGCCCTTCACCGGCAGTGGTGATGTCTCCATATGTGTGAAATATTCTGGAGAGGGACGATAAACAATATTCAATCAATGTGATAAATGAAAGTTTGCGACAAAGTTTGTAAATGCAATTGAATTATTCAAATTTCTGTGTGAAAATAGATACTGTCCAAGTGTAAAACATTAGAATTTCACACTCAATTCGAACACATCAATCCAGAGTCTACCTTTACGACTACGCAGGAGTAGATGTCGAATTTAGACTCATATCTAGTCCTGCATAAAACCACACCCTTAGTGAAACAAGCTCTTAATTCGTCAGTAAAAACTTGTCATTGTGCATTACAAATGGTACATATATGTATTTGTGTTTCTGGTAAAAACAACTGAAACCGTACAATGTTTAGTATCACTGTTTACCTCTCATTTTCATCTCTGCACCCAGTTCCACAACAACCCTCCCATTTAAGATTTGTCCTGCAAAGATCACTCCCTGGGGGTTTTCAAGCTCAATGTAGAAGGCTCTTAATTTTCCCATTGTAGACTTTCCTGAAAAAATAGATATTCTTCTGATTTATATGACATTGTATAAAGTTTGCCGATTAGGCTTTGGTTTGTCTTTTGTTTGTATGTTTTATTTTCGCTTTTTGTTTAGGCATAAAAAATGATAGCTTCTACAACCGTCCCTGGGGCCTGTTTTCTAGGGGCTTTAATTTCAAAAATGCAAAACGTCCGGAAGAAACATCATACCTGCACGATTTTGACATTTGTTTATACAATTCATTTCCTTACCGTAGATGATATACGTGTGCATCACATTAGTACCTATGGGGTTTTCAAGTTCAATGTAAAAGGCTCTTAACTTCCCCATTGTGTATTTTTCTGAAAATGAATTGTATAGTTCATATGATACTGCAGTCAAATATGTACACGTATATTATCTAGGGTAAGGAAATGAATTGTATAAACAAATGTCAAAATTGTTTGTATAATTAATTGTTTATACCATTGATTGTTTATATTATTAATTGTTCGTATCATTAATTGTTTGTATCATTAATTGTTTGTGTCATTGATTGTTTATATCATTGATTGTTTATATAATTAATTGCTTGGATCATTGATTGTTTATATCATTAATTGTTTGTATCATTAATTGTTTATATCATTAATTGTCTATATAATTAATTGTTTATATCGTTAATTGTTTGTATCATTAATTGTTTGTATCATTGATTGTTTGTATCATTAATTGTTTTTATCATTAATTGTTTTTATTATATACCCATCAATGTATCGTTCGTTGATTCTGTGGATTTCACAGCGTGTGATCCGGTTTTCCGGATCACCACACTGTGGTTTTCTGATTCCGTATCAGTATCCTCTGAAACTGATGCCGTCACAATGCATCAACGCAACGTTATTTGTGGAAAATATTGACCGCGTCACAAAACAAAACTGCGTACACAAAACATAATTTCATGGTATGTCTGTTTTTGATAATTTGGATTACATTTATCATCTTATAAATGTGGATTTAAAATGCAGAAGGGGGTATATAATAAATTTATCATTACTACAGTAACTTGATCCGAAGAGTTGGATCACGTCTCGTTGACAGGCGCGGATCATCAGATCAAACTCGACGCTTCGCGTCTCGTGTGATCTGATGATCCGCGCCTGTCAACTCGACGTGATCCGACTCTTCGGATCAAGTTACTGTAGTAATAATATATATATATAATTAATTCTTTATATAATTAATTGTTTGTATCATTAATTGTTTATGCCATTAATTGTTTGTGTCATTAATTGTTTATATAATTAATTGTTAATATAATTAATTGTTTATATCATTAATTGTTTATGTCATTGATTGTTTGTATCATTAATTGTTTATATCATTAATTGTTTATATCATTGATTGTTTTTATCATTAATTGTTTCATTAATTTTTATGTCATTAATTGTTTATATCATTAATTGTTTATATAATTAATTGTTTATATCATTGATTGTTTGTATCATTAATTGTTTGTTTCATTAATTGTTTATGTCATTAATTGTTTATGTCATTAATTGTTTATATGATTAATTGTTTGTATCATTAATTGTTTGTATCATTAATTGTTTGTATCATTGATTGTTTACATAATTAATTGTTTATATAATTAATTGTTTATGTCATTAATTGTTTATGTCATTAATTGTTTGTGTCATTAATTGTTTATGTCATTGATTGTTCATATAATAAGAGTATATAAGCAATGGGAGCATGGGGTAAAATAGGCAATTTAAAAGTCAATTATGCAGAAATATACCCGATGATATAAACAACTCTCAAAGACGACAAATTGTAAAATAGCACAAATCAGCCACCATACTCCCCTGTGAATTAAAAAAGGCTTTCCTACGGTTGTAGAGAAAAAGATTTTAGAAAATTGGTCAATGTTTGGTAGTTTATTTTTTTTATTTGTTCGCTTATGGCTAGGTAGTAATTGAAGATGGACTGAATTCGTCGGCAGACATTTATCAACGAAGGCATCTGAAAATTCATTAGAAACACGAACTGTCCTCCATACAACTACTCGAAGGGCCTCACCCTGGCACTAATTTGACTTAATAGTTTACATGTATACGTCCATAAAGTATTTGACAAATGCTTAGTGAATAAGTACGACCAAATTGCATAGCAAATACCAAATAAAGAAATATCTCTAGTAAAATCCATGGATCTAAGAAGGAGACATCGTCGGAAACCCACGGTTGATTACGCTTCGTTCCTCTCTCCATCGATGGAGAGAGGAACGAAGCGTAATCAACCGTGGGTTTCCGACGATGAGAAGGAGGTCGCGTATTCTATAATAATTAGGTTATTTAATCTGTTAGGGTTAGGCTAATGAATGCAATATAAATATTTGTGTGGTAGTATCGGTCTAGTATATTATCTCCATTTCATTATTTTCTACTTACTTGTCTACGTAAATTCCTATCTTCGTATTCGAGTTGTTTATTTCATGAAATTGGAAGAGAGTTATCTTTTATTTTCAAACGTATTTTATTACAAAACTTCTCATTGGTTACTTCTAGATTTATTATCAAATCACATTACAGGTAACTTTTACTTTCATTCTTTTGTTAAGAATAGTATTTAAACCCGAGCACAACCGTGCTCGGGGCTTCTGCTGAGCCATTCCTTGCAACAAGGTAAATATCAGGAGTTGCCTCACCCTGTATTTTTGATTATTGTTTCTTTATTTTTCCTATTTAGTTATATTTTTCTCTCAAGCCACATTCATTCCCCGGGATTATTATTTTGGTATTTATCATACAATTGTTGAACTTTATTAAAGGTTTAAAACTTTATTTATTTATTATTTTATTGCTAGCCTCACTCTAGGCGGACTCAAACTTACCTGGAAATATCTAAAGGGTTGAATACATTATATAACACTTATCATCATTAAAAAAAAACAACACAACGCGAAGTAAAAAGAACATATCAATAGTAGTGGCAGAATGCCCAACTACTACAGTGGTGCCGTTTGAACCAGGATTTGAGTCAAATTTGAATGTTGAATGAATGTTAAACTTAAAGTGAAGGTCTAATTTGTTTGAAAATGGCAACATTTGGTCCTTCGGGTAAGGACAAACATGATGAATCAAATCGCGATTTTGATAAGTATGTTGACGACATATTAAAGCAATTAAAAGACAAAATCGACAGGAAATCCCCTTTTTACACTGATTACGATTCTGTCAGTTAGCGGTGCTAGACCAAAAATTGAAAAGACGCCTTCGAATGCGTCCGAGAATAGAGACCTGTCAAACAGGTTTGTTAGTCAGTCTGATTGGCATCGTTTTGATGATTATAGCCGTTTGGTAGATCCGCCAAGACGCCGTATTATTTCGGATAGAACTCTGCACGAGGAGTGCAATACTCCCAGGCAAACAAGTCGAATATCATTCAATGATAACAATGGGTTGGTAGATCCGCCAAGACGCCGTATTATTTCGGATAGAACTCTGCACGAGGAGTGCAATACTCCCAGGCAAACAAGTCGAATATCATTCAATGATAACAATGGTTTGGTAGATCCGCCACGACGTAGTATTGATCGGCACGTGGAGTACAATACTCCTATAGATCACAATAGATTTCTAGATCCGCCACTTTATACAGATACTGGCAGATTATATCGGGACGAGGAGTGTTACACTCCGATGCGAACTTTGCATAGTTATTCACCGGGCTACTCACTTAACAGTGACAAAATTCTTAAAGAAAAAGAACCCGAGAAATTTGATGGTACATCAACCGACTGGCAAGATTATATAATTAGCTTCGAACAAGTAGCAGACTGGAATGGCTGGAATGAACGCGAACGTTCTCAACAGCTCATTATGTCTTTAAAAGGCAACGCGCAAAAACTACTCAGTGAATGTACGCGGTCTGACTTGCAAGATTATACTAGGCTTAAATCTATTCTGGGCAGGCGATTTAATCCTGTTGAAAGAGAAGTAGCGTTTAGGTGTGAATTTAAAAACAGAAAACGCGAGAAACAGGAATCTGCAGCAGAATTCGGTTATGCCTTACGCAGATTAGCATTAAAAGCATATCCCCATGTCGCCTACTCTGCTTTAGAAGCGCAAATTATAGACCATTTCATTCATGGTTTAGGACATTATGAACTCAAAAAACATGTCCAATTTCACCATCCCTTGTCACTAGATCAAGCGATCGCATACGCAATGGAATATGAGGCCTTTGATGGTTCTCTAGATCATGTAAAAAAAAAACCGTGTAACGAGTTCGGGACCGAACGCGATCAGGGCATGATACCCATGCACACGCTTCAGAAGAGAGAAACTTCTGTCCATCGAGAGGAAATGGAGAAAATGATTGATCGCAAACTAGAGAAATTCAAAATAGAAATAAAAGATTTACTAAAAAGTACTCAAACTTCCACACCAGAGCCTAAGACCAGATCTGAAATTATATGCAATTATTGTAAAGGTGTAGGTCACATAGAAAACCGATGTTACAGGAAATTTCCCGATCTTAGACCGGCAGTTACAAAACCCGGGCAAACCCCAAAAACTTTAAACTAATATCGGCTGACATTGAGGTCGGAATGTCAGCCTTGAAAAGTGACAAACGATCATTTGCAAACGAAAAGTCAACAGACCGTACTAATGACCCAGTTTCAATTGAGATGAAATCACCTGCGGTTTCAAAGACAACTACTGATCTCAGCGCGTTGAAAGAGTTTTCTAATGAAAACCAAAATCCTGATGTCAAATCTAAGACAAATAGTCAGTTACCAAGTAAAACTGAATCAAAACACGCGATTAAAGACAGTTCACTGAAGTCAGTGAATGTGGAGAAAAATACCACATGTTTATATGTAAAAGCACAAATAGGAGATCAACATTGCCAGCTACTTATAGATACAGGAGCACCTGTTTCAGTACTAAGGAAAAGTCTTCATGATCAGCTAAAATTAGAAACCGCGCTTCAGAGTACTGACACCGTACTCCAAACTGCAAATGGGAATAAATTAGTTGTATTTGGGAAACAAATGGTTAAACTATCAGTCGGAAATCATGCTTTTGAACACCATTTTGTTGTTGGAAATTTAAAAGGAATTGATGGTCTATTGGGGACGGATTTCCTTGAAAAGAATGACATGGATATTTTAATCCGAAAAAGGAAATTAAGGTTCAAAAGCGGATCAATAAAGTTGTTTCAAAACACAAATTCCAGAGTTGCCTTTCTAAAAGCCATTGAGAATTTTACAATTCCTGGAAATTCCGAGATGGTAGTTGAGGGTTACATCGCGGGTTTTAGTCCTGATCAGCAGGGCATAGTTGAGGCGTCAAAATTTGCAAGAAATAAAAGTCTCTTTGTAGCCGGATCAATTGTTAATACAGAAAACACAAGTCAAGTCATTTCAGTTCTAAATCTTGACGAAAAGCCAGTGAAATTAAAACGTGATGATGTCCTAGCTACAGTGGGACAAATGTCAGAAATTTTTTATGATCAGTCATCGCGGGAAGATCAATCTGGTACATTACCGGAACATTTGTCGTTGCTTGTGGAAAACACGTCAGTTAATTTAAAACGCGAAGAGAAAGAAAAGGTTGTTGAACTTATTCGCGAGTTCAAAGAGATTTTTGTGGGACCTGACGGAAAGGTGGGACAGACTGACATAGTAACCCACAAAATAGACACGGGTGATAGTGTCCCTATCCGCTTACCCCCACGACGAATGGCACTGCAGCAAAGAGAAATAGTTGAGTCTGAGTTGGATAAAATGCTTGAAAGCAAAGTAATTGAGCCCAGTGATAGCCCTTGGCGCGCCCCGTTATGCTTAGTAACCAAAAAGGACGGTACACCCAGATTTTGTCTGGACTTTCGTAAATTAAACTCAGTCACGAAAAAAGACGCGTTTCCGCTCCCAAGAATTGACGATACCCTAGACAAATTGTCAGGAAATAAATGGTTCTCAACGCTAGATCTGGCCAGTGGTTATTGGCAGATAAAAATGGACGAAAAAGATAAAATCAAGACGGCGTTTACAACTCACCGGGGTTTGTTTCAGTTCAATGTCATGGCATTCGGCCTTTGTAATGCCTCCGCCACATTTCAACGTTTAATGGAGAAAGTGTTAGGAAATCTTTGCCTTGAAAAATGTTTATGTTATCTAGACGACATAATTGTTTTTGGTAGAGATTTTGAAACAGCTCTTGAAAATCTACGTTTTGTATTTTGTAAACTTCGGGAAGCAGGTTTGAAACTCAAACCAAAGAAATGTTCGTTGTTTCATGAAGAGGTCACCTACCTAAGTCATTTAGTTTCCGAACAAGGCATACAGTATGACCCAGATAAAACGAAAGTTGTTGAGAATTGGCCCCGTCCAGAAAACAAGAAAGATGTTAGAAGTTTCTTAGGTTTTGTCGGTTACTACCGCAGATTTATTGAAAACTTTTCTGAAATTGCAATTCCTCTCACAAGACTTACCGCGAAAAAAGTAACCTTCAAATGGGATTCAGAATGTGAGAAATCTTACCACTCTTTAAAACAGAAGCTGATTACTTCCCCAATTTTGGCATTTCCCGATAGTAAAGAAACATTCGTACTCGACGTAGACGCAAGTGCGTATGCCCTGGGTGGCGTTCTTTCTCAGATTCAAGACGGTGAAGAGCGCGTTATTGCGTATGGCAGTAAAACGTTAAGTCACACTCAACAAAATTACTGCACGACCAAGAGAGAACTCTTGGCACTCGTTTCCTTTCTGAGACATTTCCGCTATTACTTATTAGGCAGAAAATTTGTTGTGCGAAGTGATCATGCTCCCTTGAAATGGTTGCGAAATTTTAAAGACGTTGAGGGGATGTTTGCACGTTGGTTGAGTGTTATAGAGTGTTATGATTTTGTTCTTGAACACAGACCTGGGTCTAAGCACAAAAACGCGGATGGGTTATCGCGTCTACAGTGTAAACGCTCAGACTGTCCTGAATGTGTCAACTATTGTAACACTGATCAAAGTTGTGACAAAATTCTAGTACATCCAGTCGTGGAACAGGGCGCTTGTTCCGATACAACAGAATCTAATCGAGTTAATTGGTTAGATACATGGTCTCGTGAAGACTTGTGCAAATTTCAAAATGAAGACGAAAGCTTAGGGCCTATTATCGATTTGATTGGCACTTATACTAATCATAAACCACCCAAATCCGAGGTTGAGAACCTAACAAAAGGATCAAAAACGTTATGGTCACAATGGGAATTTCTAGAAATTCGCGATGAGCTTTTGTACAAAAAGTCACATTGTAGGAATTCTATCGAACTTCGGTTAGTAGCACCTACTAACATACGAACTGAAATATTCAACCACTTGCATTCTAGTCAGACTGCGGGTCATTTTGGTAGGGACAGAACAATAGATGTTATTAAACGTCGGTTCTATTGGCCAGACATGCGAGAGGATATAGACAGGTGGTGCAAATCTTGTGAATTGTGCGCTCGAAATAAACCTGGCCCCGGGTTGGGAAGAAATGAACTGCATCAGTTCAAAATCACTGCCCCCTTACAGTGTATCGCAATATATATCTTTGCCCCCCCCTACCTGTTTCAAATAAAGGTAACCAATATATAATGGTAATTGGGGACTATTTCACAAAATGGAAGGAAGCATTTGCAATTGAAAATCATACTGCACTCACTGTTGCTGATCGTCTTGTTAATGAATTCATTTGTAGGTTCGGTTGTCCTGAACAAATACACACGGACCAAGGTCGCGAATTTGAATCCGACCTATTTCAGGCAGTTTGCTATAAACTGGGGATAAACAAAACTAGGACCACGCCCTATAGACCCCAATCAGACGGAATGGTTAAGCGATTCAACCGCACTTTGAAACAAATGCTCTCCATATTTACTCATGAAAATCCACAAGATTGGGATGATTTACTTCCCTGTTTGATGATGGCATACAGGGCTACGGAACATAAGTCTACTGGGTGTTCACCGAATCTAATGATGTTTGGGAGGGAGAACAGTTTCCCCATTGATCTAATGGCGGGATTACCCCCTGACCAGGGAAACGAAATGTGTGAAATACGATATGTAGAATGGTTAAGGCAAACCATGGAAATAGTTTTTCAATTGGCCCATGATAACCTAGGTTCATCTGCAAAAAGACAAAAACGTGATTACGATGCCCACCTCAAGAGAAGGGAAATCAGTCAAGGTGATTGGATCTGGCGCTGGTATCCCACTGAAGCAAATAAAAAACTTGGTTTGGGATGGATAGGTCCTTATTTAGTTGTAGAAGATATATCGCAGTCCGTTTGCAGAGTTCAGAGAGATGCAACATCTCCTATTATCACTGTTCATAAAGATCATCTAAAACATTACCTGGGTAGAAATCCGCCAGACAATTGGT
Organism: Ostrea edulis; assembly: GCF_947568905.1. NCBI lineage: Eukaryota > Metazoa > Mollusca > Bivalvia > Ostreida > Ostreidae > Ostrea > Ostrea edulis. The sequence goes on from NC_079168.1 coordinate 17,123,581, forward strand.
TACTGGACAATGAGAACAACGACTCATCTGTTCTTAGTGACCTTGATGATTATCTAATTCAGACGAGTTCCCCAGTAGCACCCATTCCCCCATTAACTACTAAATCTGGACGAGTAGTTAAACCCAAGCAGATACTCGATCTATAATGTTGAATTTGCTGGAAATTTAAAAAAATAAATGTACAGATCTATTATTTTAGCATATGCATAGTTAAGTGTAAAGTATTATTTTTAGTTGTGAGGCATGTCAACATGCTTTTGATTTGATGTGTTAAAACAGTTGATGTTTATGAAAATATGCAACATATTATTTCAATATAAATCGTTTTTGTAGATGGACGTCCTGGAAATAGAGGTGGACAGTCAGGAACTGCAACAGTTCCATGAACTTGAATCCGTAAATAGAGACCATAAGGAACTGTCACAGTTCCCAGAAGAACATGATTCTAGGAAGCAGTGGTGTGCCCTGGGAATGGAGTGCCAGGTTCCGGAATGCCAACCACTGGGGAAATTCTCAAATTTTCGGAAGTATATGGCCCATTGGGCAAAAGTCCATCGGAAATACGTTCCACTATATAAATGCACCTTATGTGGCAAACAGTTTGCCATCCACTCCAAAGGAAAAGGTCATCTTAGAACCCATGGAGGACAAAACGGGGTTCTAGAAGTTAAGGACGTCCCTAATCGCTTCTACGTAAACCCAGGAACCTGTGCTCCATATAGACTAGGATCGAAAGAGGAACGCATACGACGTTTGGACGAGGAAAAATTGGAAGGACAAAGGAAGAGGAGGGCGCAAACCAAGAACTTATTCGCGCCATTTCCGTTAGCAGGGGAAAATAGGACCAACTGCAGAGATGAGGTGATAGATATCTTTCCTGGCAAAACCAGTGATAGTACACTCGTGATTAAAAGTTTGTTAGATAAGGAGAACAGGAAGATTGCGTGTACAATAATGGACGAAACGTGCACAATACCAGATTTTTGAATTCACTGACTATAATTATTTTGTGTTATGATTTACATGGACTTTAAATTTTATCTACTGTATATTATCATTATCTATTGTCAGAAATTCTATTATATTCAATTATATATTTTTATAAATAAAAATATAGTAATTGTCTAAGGGGGGAAGAATGTGGTAGTATCGGTCTATATTATCTCCATTTCATTATTTTCTACTTACTTGTCTACGTAAATTCCTATCTTCGTATTCGAGTTGTTTATTTCATGAAACAGGAAGAGAGTTATCTTTTATTTTCAAACGTATTTTATTACAAAACTTCTCATTGGTTACGTCTAGATTTATTATCAAATCACATTACAGGTAACTTTTACTTTCATTCTTTTGTTAAGAATAGTATTTAAACCCGAGCACAACCGTGCTCGGGCCTTCTGCTGAGCCATTCCTTGCAACAAGGTAAATATCAGGAGTTGCCTCACCCTGTATTTTTGATTATTGTTTCTTTATTTTTCCTATTTAGTTATATTTTTCTCTCAAGCCACATTCATTCCCCGGGATTATTATTTTGGTATTTATCATACAATTGTTGAACTTTATTAAAGGTTTAAAACTTTATTTATTTATTATTTTATTGCTAGCCTCACTCTAGGCGGACTCAAACTTACCTGGAAATATCTAAAGGGTTGAATACTTTATATAACACTTATCATCATTAAAAAAAAAAAAACACAACGCGAAGTAAAAAGAACATATCAATAGTAGTGGCAGAATGCCCAACTACTACATTTGTATAAAGAAAGATCGAACGGGCGTGGTGTTGCAAGCAATAAGAGGATTTAGTTATTGGACAAATGCGATTATAAATTTCCATATCCCATTTCATCTGCCACTTACCTTATGTCGTTTGCATGTACATGTTTATTTTTAAATACTTACGGAAGCCAGAAAGTAACATCAAACGGTAAAATTACCAACAGCAAAATACGTAGAAAATTGTGTTGTTTGGCCTCTTAATTTCAAATTCTATGCATCTAAAGTATCAAAGTATAAAACAAAATGTGTTTCTGGAGCTTGCTTACTAGTGTCTGAGGTTGAGGCCAACATTAATGATTTTGTTACGAAATAGAAAATACTACCCAACGACGAATGGAAGGCAATATTGTCGTCCCGTGGGGGTTAACATAAATAATGTTCCCCGAAACATGCAGTCAATAATTGTTATATGAAAACAATTCATAAGTAGTACGTTTGTATTTTGTTATCATTCATCAACGTTGAAAGCATTCACTTTGTAACCGGGAGGTCGTGAGTTTGAGCCCCACTTGTGTCATGACTGCGTCCAATCTAAGTACTTAAGGTAACTCCATACTCGCAGTCTTATCTGATACAAGTTTAAAATGTGTATTTATTTCCATTCATTTCAGTTAAAACTAACAAATTATCAAATACAATACATAGGTCATCACACTTTTTAAGATGGGAGACGTACACAAACATATTCATATAGCACCATCACAAAATTGCAATTTTCCTTAAACAGCGTTATCAAAATTCCATACAAACTGGTTATGACGATATAGTAGCATTCATTACAATTTCATGAAACTGTATCTTCACAAAAATATACAAAATGTTTGTAAAAAATAAAGGAAATCTATTGCATAATAGACCTTATAAGGAAATCAATAGAAACAGAGTTATTGCCCTTGGATTCAATATTTTGAAATGTATCATTGATTAATTATCTATAACTTAGACTTTTGAAATATTTTATTCTTAACAAGATTTTTTAAAATAACTATAGGAAAAGACTCCAACAAAATTGATGTTCCTATCATGCATAAATCTAAATAAATCATTGATTTTGCAAAATCTGATGACATCACAGGAGGGTGGAATTACTTTAATAATCTGAAGTTGATATCAAAAAGAGTCTGGAGTTTCTCATTGACAATGTCTTCGTAGTCTTTGGTGATCAGGTCTTCCAACAGTCTACTGAAATTCCCATGAACACGAATGGTGTTCCTTTGTTAGCTGACCTGTTTCTATATTTATATCAAGTAGAATTTATTCAAAAGATTCTACATGAGAAGAAAAAATCTCTTGCTATGACCTTCAACACAAGATACATGTAGATATATCGACGACGTTTTATATGTCGATTTGATATATCCCAGTGAACTCGAAATAAAAGACAACATAGTCGTCCGCATCTGCTTCATACTTAGATATTGTATTGAACATAGATGTTAACAGCAAACTAACAACTCAACTTTATGACAAACGGGGTGACTTCAGCTTCTCCATCGTCAACTTCTATATTTATGTTGCAATATTCCATAATCACCTGCATGTGGTGTTTATGTCTCTCAAATGATTATAGATACACAAGAGCTTGTTCTGCTTATGATAAGTTTTTCTAATGGAGACAGGCTACTGACAAACAAGTTGATGTTACAAGGGTTATAACAGTCTCGTTTAAATTCAGCACTTTGCAAATTTGATAGTCGTTATATAACGATCTATTTTACCAAAACAACGGTCACGTGATAATAACCAATTGTAGGGCAAAGTTGACATCGATACATATCGTGTTTCGCTAACAGACAGTCCGTAAAGAGTTATGCGCAGTCCCACGAAGACGATCCAAGTCATCATTTGGTGCTTAGTACCTGGGTGTAAATTAGATGGAAGGGAAAATGCGCATTTAGACGCGTACCATTGGATGCAAGGCGTGAAGTTTTACTGATATCCTCAAGATATTCCCTAGATTTATTTCCCGCGCCGACTCGCATAATTTAATCAATTGTATTTTCCTATAAAATGGTTTTATTTATTCCTTTCTATCAAAGATAGCATTTAAATGCAGGAAATTGATAGCAATTGAAATATTCCATGTTTGTTTACTTAGTTGTTATTGTAATCCGGAAGTGACATGCCCTACAATTACGTTCAACGCGCGAAAAAAAGTCGAGTGGATCCGTATCTCGAAAGTCCCGTATTGTTAAGCCGTTCTTTACATACTGATTTTGACTATAGATTACCTGATAAAAATATAGAGCTCACAGTGGATGTGATCGGTTGACAGGGGATGCTTACTCCTCCTAGACACCTGATCCCACCTCTGGTTTATCAGTGTTTGCACAACTCGTAATTTTCTATTCCTTATAGAAACTACCAGTATGAGATTGATCACTGTCCGTTATCTTCACCTTTCATACAGATGCAGACTCAGGTTCCTCCAGTATATAGATGGAACTGTAGATTACACCGCAGTTGGCATTACATTTCGCTTATTTCTACCTTTTATTTGGGGCCATCCACCTTCACTCTCGGCGACAGAGTGACCCTTTGCTGGACCATGTAGGTTCAGTTTCGTATTTGCACCCATCTAAATGCTAGGCATCATGGTGACACCAACATAATGCAGATTATTTCTTTCATAAATCTCATGCCATGTCCTTAACCTATTCTACACATTTTTACATTGGTAATGTTACTTCAAGTATGGCATATCTTCATCTTTTAATTTTGTTATCAGATTCTGAGCTCCATCAACTCGTGTGATCATGTCCACAAAACTATAACCGTATATTCCATTTCTAACTTAAAACCCCGTTTACTAAATTTACATAACGTATCACAAGATTACATACAAGTTTACACGACTACGTGCACGCTCCCTTCATGCCATCAATACACCGATCCAGTAACAAGTGGGCGTGCCAAATTTTGTCCAATCAGATAACGTCGTTTGTTTCTGCGTGCACGGTCGGACAAAATTGGCGCTTGTTTAGAATTTGTGTTGAGGTGCCGAGTTGTTTCTGTTTACCTTATTAAGGAATAGTATTGCTTATAAGATATAACATGGTGGCGCATTGCTCACACGTAAATCGGATAGCAGGTATCCAGATAAACTTATTGGCGCGAAATTCATTCCATTCCCGAAGGCTTGGTCATTATTAGAAAAAAAAACCTCTATGATCAGTTAACCTTTTTGTGATTCTAAATCTTTGTTTTGTTTTTTCATCTCTATGCATTTTTTCCAGAGCTTTATAAGGAACGGCATCGGATAAAAGTTGGCGATTACCATCATTAATTACATGTAACTCGTCCTCCTTATGAGAATCATTACATCATCCTCTAACAGCTCGCGCTGTGGATACATGTATCTCCCATTACAAAAAATTTAATTATTACACTATATTTTCGTAAGCTGTTTCTGACGTTATAAACGTTAATTTTGCGTAGTTTGTTTACAGAATGTCAAAGTGAAGCAAAATTCCCAATCATACAGGAATGTAAATGAATAACCGGGAGGGGGCGTGAGGGGTCAACATGTGATTAAAAGAATCTCCCATCATGTTTCATTTGATTTATATTCAACTCGTCCTGTGTTATTATACCCTCGCCAAGGCTCAAGTACCGGTACAAATGCAAATTTCATAGTACATGTAGTCCTGTAATTTATTAATGAATACATGTACATAAAACACAGCAGTAATAACCCGTGGCTACTATAAAACAGTCACATCATACAACTTTCAATAAATTTTACATAATGTAAGAATGTTCTAAACATTTCAAAATAAATACGGAAATTCAAATATCACCAAAATAAATAGATAAAAAGGGACTATCCTTGTTCAGGGCTGAAGCAGTCATGATGAGAAACGCAAGATGTGTCTCGATTATGACATGGTTGTACCAAGACCTGAATTAATGCTGTCAACAGAAAATAGTAATTCAGGTTTGTCACTTTTGAACTTGGTATAAAAATACACGATACATCATCATACAAATAGAATGCGTATAAAATAGTCAGGTTAGTTTTTATGTCCATGCATGGATTTATGAAATTATGAAATAAAAATGAAATACACAGAATCTAACAGTCTCCTTGGAGGTCACTTGAACTGTGATTGTTTTGACCAATCATAATACGTATAAGCAGGGGCGTAGTCCATCTCTCCCCGTGTATGTTCAGAGTCGTCCTCTTCCCGGATGTTGGTTTTACCGAAAACACACTCACTGTAGCTAGGTGGCGCTGCAAAACGAAACTTGATGAATTCAAAATCTTTAGTTTTGTTTGATGACTATCAATTTTTGGGGAAATTTTTATTTTTCTTGAGAACTATTTTGCAAGCTACTAAAACATGGGCATATATAATTTTCGTATGGAACAGATTTTAATATACGCTTTAAAATATATTCAATAACAAGAGGCCCAAGGGCCTAGAATCGCTCTTCTGATAAATTGTACAACCCCACCATTTCTATTCTTAGCCTCTTAGTATTCTAAATCTTTAGTTAAATCCTAAGAATTCAAAAAAAGTAGGTCAATGTGACCTACTTTTTGGTTTACACATTTTGAGAACCCAAGAAATATCAACTGACAAAGTTTGATGATTTTAAGCCAATTAGTATCTGAATATTGAAATATAGCTGTCAAATTCCAATCGTAGGTCATGGTGACCTACTTTCTGGTCAGCGAACTCCGAACATGTAAGACCCATCAACTGACAAATTTTGATGACTGTAGGTCAAATAGTATCTGAAATATATAAATATAGCCGTCCAATTCCAAAAGTAGGTCAAGGTGACCTACTTTTTGGTCAACACCCTTTGAACATGCAAGACGCATCAACTGACAAAGTTTGATGACTGTAGGTCAAATAGTATCTGAAATATATAAATATAGGTGTCCAATTCCAAAAGTAGGTCAAGTTGACCTACTTTTTGGTCGAAACCCTTCGAACATGCAAGACCCATCAACTGACAAAGTTTGATGACTGTAGGTCAAATAGTATTTGAAATATATAAATATAGCCGTCAAATTCCAAAAGTAGGTCAAGGTGACCTACTTTTTGGTCGATACACTCCGAAGACTCAAGATGCATCAACTGACAAAGTTTGATGATTGTAGGTCAAATAGTGTCTGAAATATAGTAATTTAGCTGTCAAATACCAAAAGTAGGTCACGGTGACCTACTTTTTGGTCGACACAAACCGAAGACTGAAGACGCATCAACTGACAAAGTTTGATGATCCTAGGTTTTACAGTGCCCAAAATATGCATCTAAAATTGAAAATGTGAAATTTGAATATCTGCAAAATTCAAAAAGTAGGTCACTGTGACCTACTTTTTTTATAAATATGTTTCAAGGCCTCAAGATGAATCAACTTACAAGATTTGATGATTCTAAACCTCTCGGTATTTGAAATAACAACTTAAAATATATCTATAAATGATAAGCCATAAAATTCAGAAAGTAGGTCACGGTGACCTATTTTTCAGTTGACGCATTTCAAGGTCCCATGCTCCACCAACTGACAAGTTTTGATGATCATAGGCTTCAAAGTGTCCAAAATATGCATCAAAATTAATTTTAAAATAAATACCTGCAAAATTCAAAAAGTAGGTCACCGTGACCTACTTTTGAGACAACTTGACACAAGGTCCTAAGATGCATCAACTGTCAAAATTTGATGATCCTAGTCCTTATAATGACTAAAATATCTAAGATTTAAGGAATTTAAAAAAAAATTAAATTTAGGTCAACTTTGAAGTGACCTTGAGACCATGCCCTTTGCCCCAGGATAATGCCTTGAACAATTGTTAATCTACAACATATCCTCATCCTTATGTGTAAGTTTGGTGATAATCTGCCCTGTGGTTCTTGAGAAGAAGATTTTTTAGCAACCACTACTTTTGTTTGTATTTTCCTGATTATCTCCCCTTGTTAAAGGGTCACATCCCTTTATTTAGTATGTATGAAAGCCCTTGGGCCAATGATACCCTGTAACAAATTTGAAAAAAATTGGCCAAGGGGTTCTTGAGTTATAGCCCTTTTTCTAAAAAGTTTACGCACACCGCACACCGCACAAATGGCCATAGCATTAGCTCTTTGAGCCTTTGGCTCAGAAGAGCTAACAATGGCCCAATATCAGACTAAAGACAGAACACTGTCTTCAAGTACCTACGCAAAATATGTCTTCTGTGATTACATGTATATACAGGAGAAATAGGAATGAACTTTTTTGAAAATATCACCAAAGCCAAATGTATAAATTATCTCTGTGTTCATTTGTCCAATGGATCTGTTCTCAAATAATTCTACTCACGTAAATTCATCATTGGCGAAGCTCCACCCATTGGTGGTGCTGACGGCTCAGGCCCGGGTGGAGGAGGTAAGGCGGGTGGTCCAGTGGCTGAAACACCATATTGCGTTTGGTACTGTTGAACAACAGACTGGAGAGGTATTGTTCCAATGATGATCAACAAAGGCACGTGGAGGTCTATCGCAGGACCAGACGGATCGACAATTAACTGTTTCATGAAAAAATTACACAAATCACTATCACTAAATCCAATATTGTAACTTTAGTGACCAGGTACAATTTTTTTCCAATATAATTTCAAAAAAGTCCAAATTATTGAATTTATATTCATCTTTCATATACATGTATAGTATCATTATTATTGTTGCATGAAATTCTATAATTCAATTCTAGCTATACTGATCAAAAAATAAATAAACGCATATACAGTACACTGTAGTACAATTTCATATTCATTTTAAGACATCAGAAATACGTCATAATACGGAACTTTCGAGATGTGCCGATTATATCTGACGTTTACACATCACAGTCACGTGATAATAACCAATTGTAGGGCAAAGTTGATATCGATACAAATGGTGTTTAGCTAGCAGCTATGCACAATCCCACGATGACGATACGAGTCACTATTGGTGCTTAGTACCTGGGTGTAAATTAGATGGAGGGGAAAAGGTGCATTTAGACGCGTATCAATGGATGCAAGGCGTGAAGTTTTACCGATATCCTCAAGATATTTCCTAGATTTATTTCCCTCGCCAACTCGCATATTTTAATCAAATGCATTTTCCTATAAAATGGTTTTAGTAATTCCTTTCTTTCAAAGATAGCATTTAAATGCAGGAATTTGATAGCATTTGAAGAATTCCATGTTTGTATACTTAGTTGTTATTGTAATCCGGAAGTGACATGCCCTACAAATGACGTTCAAAGCGCGATAAAAGTCGAGTGGATCCGTATCTCGAACGTCCCGTATTGATTTCTTGATAGCATAAAAATGATGTAAACGCGGAGTTAATAATCAAAGGATCACAACCATTGATGATATATATAATTACAGTCATAAACAGTTCAAAGTCACCAATGTTCCATATCTATTTATTTTTTTTTTTTTTAAAAACAACACAATATAACATAACACGGGTCGCCATTATTCAAACCAAATCGTATGTATGGCGCGATTTGATTGGATGCTTTGGAAAGTCAAAGCGCCATATTTTGAAGGCTTAGAAATGACATTAAATCTGCCAATGGGGAGATGAAAGTAAGCGAATCGGACACTTGGTTTGCTAAGATGGCATTCAATAAACTAGAGAAGAAAAAAAATTACATTTATCTTTGTTCACAATACTAAAATATTTGCGATTCCTTTGAACATAAAAATATTGCTGAAACACAAATTGTTTACACACTTACCTCTAAACAGTAATTAATATCAATAATTCTGCATCCCACCAGAAAGGATGGCGGTAGTGGCGGGATAACAAGCCGGTCCCCAGACCAGTTTTCTGTATCCCCTGGTTGAATATCTGGATGATTTACTCTTGTAATTTCATTGCTAGTTGTTTTTGATTTGGAAGTAGCATGAAATATCGTGGTCTGCAGAAATATAAATGTTGTTGAAGAATACATTCACTAATTAGTAGATGCTATCATTAAAACAATAATAAAGGCTCCGATGTTTTTGTCTTTGACGGTAATATTATTTGGGTTTTTTTTTATTTTATTAACCTTCATATTCACAATATTTTTACAAAAGCAAACAATAACATATACATACATGTACATTTGTCTTTGACGGTAATTTTTATATCACTCAAAGCTACAAGTATTGATATCGTCATCAGCAGTGTCTATTTCATCATTCAATCTGTAGAATTTACTTGTATAGTTATGTAGAATTGTATTAGGCCCAAGGGATTTATAGTCACACTTTTGAAAATCACACGTCCATTGCAATATCTGCAACAAGTCAAATTAAAGTTATTCTTACGTCTTTGATACAAACAGGTTTTAACAATGTTAGAATACATATAGTTACTAGCTGCAAAAATTTGAATCGCATACTTTATGAAATTTTCATGCAATAAAAGTATGTAATTTTTGTTTGTGTGTGCGTGTCCATACCTCGATCAGCCAATTTACGGTTTACATTTCCATGAATATTGTTTATTGATTCCCTACTTAAGATGAGACAATTGCTATCATAGAAAAAACAATTGCTTTTATAGTCTCAAAGATGCAATAGCTAGGTCACAAGATGAGGCAACACATACCGTGACGATACTAGCACTTAAGGCGTCACTGTTTTGCAGTATCTTAATTATCCTGTGTGGAACCCCAATGTAATTGAATACCATTGGGGACCCCCGGCTTACTGATAGAATTGACCAACTGACAAATCAGTATGCAAAGAACAGTCTAACAATTACATGAAGTGTGATGCATGTCGGACCTAATGGAAGGTTGCATTTGAAAATAAGATCATTTGAACGGCCACAGAAATTGCGAAATGCTGACTTTTATAAGACTATTGAAACTCAATAACATTAACGTATTTGTCAGTAACTTGCCTTGATTAAGAAATATATCATACATAGAATAGGCTCTCCCGTATCAAATTAATTCGATCATTCGTCTGAATGACTGGGATACTAAAAGATTGAAACATGATTTTGAAGAATGTCGTGAATTAAAAGGGAATTTTTAGTATAAATTGGATTACCAAAATGTGGAATTAAAATCAAGTTCTTCTAAAAAAAAAAAAAACAACAGTTGTAATAATGAGCCTTATAGACAAAAAAATAGTTGTTATAAGCTTTCTCGCTGGAACCAGTTCATATCCCTATGTAATCTAATTCTTTCACCACTTCTCATTTACTAAACATAGAAGAATAGGAATACACTTTGAAAAAGAAATCACAAACTGTTGCTAAAAATTTGCGTGCTTATTTTTCACCCATAACATCCATTCTGTTCACATGCATAATTATTTCATCAAAACAGGTACCTAATTGCTAGAATCTACATTGTACCATGGCATGGAATTACAAGAAAAAATCCATCATTATCTCAAATTTGGTCTTAACTTTTGCATGTACATATGGCGTATTGCTGCAATTGATCTGTATTTCTGGATGAGTGATCAAATGTACATTTGAGGGCACTTTAATTTACAGTACAATGTGCATGTAAATGTACTCTACAGTGATGAAACTTACATGGGGGATACCTGTTGTGATGCATGTCCTCAGTATCAGATGTTTCAAATGACCAATATTTTACGGAAGTCGTGGGCAAACTACAATCCCAAGTAACCATATTTCCACGATGTAATATTTTATTCGCTGTTCCAGAGGGCATCCTTTATATCTAGACGACATCATAAATAACTCTACACTCACCATAGACAGCTTAACATGAGTACCGCAAACTCTGCTGGTCATGTTCTGGATTTCCGCCTGGAAGGTTATTGCTTCACCAGGGACGTACCCCACTCTGTCCAGTCTTAACATCCCTGTTATCGGTCCTGACTTACAGCACAGACAACACAGAAACTTATTCTGCTGGTTATGGGTCCCACTCTGTATTGTTTGGAGAAAAAAATGATCACAAAACCAGAAAATGTGTTTTATGAAACTACAATTTACTTAAAAGACAAGTGAGAAAGATCAAATATCATCTACTTATCCTTTCACCATTTTAATTTGACTTATTTATATACAAAATTTTATACATTTTCGCTGAATTATAGCACAAGAACTTTTCAGATTAAAGGTGAAATTGGATAACACTTTTAAGATTTGCTTATTCACACCACGTGAGAATAGCTTAAACATTGAAAGTGCATTGCATCTTGATGGAAATACTAATGTGCAGCTCTAGAAACGGAAGACAGGTCATAGATCCGAATTTTCCTTTAAAGGGGCATGGACATGATTTGAACTGAAAATTTGCAAATTTTATTTCCCCATTTTTAACGTTTGCAATGCTTAACTAAGGTATTTCTAATGGTCAGTAAAATATGAATGTCAGTTGTCGAGTTACAAATGAGATACAACATTCACAATTTTTCCTATGTGAACAAGGCTCGTGTCATGTTTTTGCTTACATACATGTATATAGATTGCTTAATAGAAAATATCATGTTTAAAACAAAATGAGAGGCGACAAACATTAGGTACTGTTTCAATTTGTTCAGATTTAACTTGTAAATTGAAAAATTCTACTTTAAACGAAACTTTTACTAGTATATCTAACTTATGAAACCAAACAAGATGAGTTTGTGAAATACAAATGCCCCCGATAATGGCCAATTCTGAAGATGGCAAAGGTCACAAGGACAAATATCTTGGTACCAATAGAAGATATTTTCACAAGAAATGCTCATGTCAATATGCAAGCTCTAATATTTACCATTTAGAAGTTATGACCAATGTCATTTTTTTTAAAAGTGAGTCAAATGTCAAGACAAGGTCAAAAGGTTTAGTACCAACGGAAAGGTCTTGTCACAAGGAATACTAATGTGAAATATCAAAGCTCTATCACTTACTGTTCAAAAGTTATTTGCAAGGTTAAAGTTTTCAAAAAGTAGATCAAACTCCAAGGTCAAGGTCAAAGGGTCAAAAATGTTTAAAAAGTGGGTCAATATGAAAGACATTTACCATTTAGAAGTTATGACCTATGTCAAATTTTCTAAATGTAGGTCCATGTCCAAAGTCAAGGTCACAGGGTCAAACATTGTGGTACCCACGGAAAGGTCTTGTCACAAGTAATATTCATGTGTAATACCAAAGCTCTAGGACTTCCTTCGATCTCGGGGGCATAAAAATAGAAAAATAAAAATTATATCTTACGGAGTCTTCAACTCCTAAATCCCACATCGTGACTAAACATGGAATCCTTGACTAGATAAAACTAAATAAAGAACGATTTTCGGCAAGTCGGACCATTTGCATTTAGAACTACCGAATACTTGTTTTGTGGCTTACCGCTGCGTTAGGCTGCGTGTTCAAGTCTAACAATGCAATGATAGTGAACGGTCTCTTCGTAGTATGATCAAACTTCCACGGCTTGTCAATGGTTCCTTTGATAGTGTACCGTACATATCCAACACCGCCTTCAAATGACGAGGGCAGGTTGGGGGGAAGTTGGAAGGAAAATGGATAGACGTGCTGACCAGGGGGCAGACGGTTATCATCACCCATCCCCATACCTGTATAATAATTATATATATTACAGAAAATCAAGTTATTTTTACCAAACATACCTGTATAGTACAAATATATACTTAATAGTTCGAGTCAGTCAAAATAATTGACGTTATACAATATTCTATAGACTATCATTAATTTTCAACATGAGCCTTGATGGTTACTTGAGTATGCACACGTTTTACTCTTTAGAAATCATAATGTGTTTTATACTTCTCTATTCTTATACTTGGTATTAAATGATAAATATTTTGGCATAACTAACAATAGATTTAAGTAAGTTTTACTACAGCACAACGATATGCTATTTTCTGTTTCACTTCTCACAGGGGTAAATGATTTTTTTTCAGGTTTCAAAGAAAACTCATTGCTCATTATAGGTAATAATGCTAAAAGTTTGCCTGCCTGATGTCCAGGAGTAAAGATTTTCTAAAATATTTGTCATTTTCAACAATTGATTAACTAAGCCCCACCCTGGTACCTGAACCCAAGGGTAGTAAATTGCTCATTATGGTCATACAAACAGCTTGCTAAGATGGCATTCAATAAACAGTTCAAGGTCACCAATGTTCCATATCTAATAAAGACGATTCCCTACTGCATTTGTCATACTTAATGTATATGCACTATCTAGCACCACCATGGTACCTGAAAACTGGGGTCATGAATTTCTCAATTTTGGTAGAGGGCATTATAATCCATTATAACCATGCAAAAATTTTATCTCCTTTAATTTCCAGAAGAAGATTTTCTAAGATATAATGCATTTTCAATTTTTGGCGAACTTAGACCCGACCTGGGGAGTGAATCCTGCACCCTGGGGTCATGAGTGTCACAATTTTGGTAAATACCTCATTGTTTATTCTAATCATGCTAGGCCTAATAGTACATTTAGTGAACATGCATATAAGATATTCATAGCAGAAAGGTTTAAACATATCATAGAGCAATACAGATAATATATGCATATGTATATTGTTTGCAATCTGTGCAATTTGAATAATGAAAAGATACACGTAAAAACAATCCACACCTCTTCTCTCCATCACAGTCACAGAGTGTCAATTTAATCCTATTTCAGCCATACATAATATAATAGGATTAAATCAGAAAAGACAACACTTAAAAGATAACTAATTACCAATCAACACTCTCTCCTACTATATTCCCATTGATTTGATCTTTATAATAATTGGGAATCAATACGACTCACAAATATGATATATACCCTGGCTGAAAGAAAAATACTAATATATAAGATTCCTTGGAATTCTTCCAATCACTTGACTTTATTTCAAAATACGAGACTGTTGACTTATGTTATGAAATACTAAAATACGAGACTGTTTACTTATGTTATGAAATACTAAAATATGAGACTGTTTACTTATGTTATGAAATACTAAAATACGAGACTGTTGACTTATGTTATGAAATACGAGACTGTTGACTTATGTTATGACTAATACATGAAATGATTGAACAGCATGCACAAATATAAGATATCATGCCAATTTCGTAAAAACAAACAAAAACAAAAATTTCAAAGTTGTACACCTGTAAGGTAAATGGAATGGAAAAGTGCATTGTACTGAATGGGAACTTTAAAAACAAAAAGAGGGGGGGGGGGGTCCACAGGCCTTATCGGTCACCTGAGTATTGTTTAAAATTATCATTAGCCCCATGAGCTGCGAAGCCTACAATAAATATAATTTGTTTTTGTTAAAAATCAATGTCTACTCAGCTCCCCAAATTGAAAGTGCTCCAAATTACTCCCCCTCCTCTTTATGTACTGCATGGTGTGGAGGAAAAAGAAGTAACATAGATAGTATGAACGGTATTTTGTGCATTGAGGAAAAAGAGGGAGAAAAATTCATTCAACATTGATGTGACTAATGTCATTGATACAAAAATAATGAATGCTATGCTGAACTACCAGCAGGAAAGTGAAAATGTAATGTACAGTTGCACATGAAAAAAGCTAGAAAACAATCCTCTTTGATCCACTGTAAATTGTAGGAAAATATTAGATCCCTGGGTCAAAACAATGTGAACATCATTAAATGATAATGAAGTATTGTATAAAATCCCAAGGTTATCCGATAATCCACATAGGAGGAGAAATGTTCACAAAATATTCTATACTCTCTACCCCTCTTAGATCCACTATAACAATCAGATCCTCCTGTCCCGATAAATGTACATCTG